>NW_027040659.1:0-202500 GCF_037179485.1 Ochlerotatus camptorhynchus
ACCCCCCCCCTCAAATACCTCTCCTAACCCCCCCTCAACAAAAAATAACTCGAAAGCGAGCCAGACTTTGACGATCCCTTTTTTCCGGGAAATAAATTTTAAACATACCACAATCATTAGTAAAACTAAGTTTTACCAAATTCGAACAAAAAATTGCTTTGAAGACATGTTTGATGACATTGAGTTGGTGAATTACACACAACTGACGGTAAAACATATCTGGTGCCTCTATATATGCAATTATATTAACATCCAAAGTCCATCCTACTTTACATATTCTGCACAAAAGAAACTTTCTGCTCCGCCCCATTCATAAAAAACTGCGGGAAATCCTATCAGGTTCTGAACCGGAAAAGATATAAAAGAGCGCTGGTGTCATGCTTTTGCTCATTTTCGCTTCGGACGGCGTGGCACTTGGTCCCAGTGCGAGATGGGAAATGACAGGTGGACAGGAACTCACGGTCTCCCAGTGTTGGTGAGTTCTTTGCCGTTAATGTTCACGAAAAGTTCACTATTTTGCCATACAGAAATTCAAAACAAAAATTTTTATCTGCGGATTTGGACAGTTTTTAACCTGTTTCATACGACCGGAAGGTGTATGCTGGTCACAAATGCCGTGCCAAACTGATTTCCTACGCAATTAATCAATCTTTGATGTTAATTTCGCAAATAAACACGAGGAGCATTTCTTATAGCAAAACTTGCCATAACAAAATTGGCGGTTCATTTTAGTAAACAAACTAACACTTCTTCCCACTGTGTCACCTCTCTTACTCGCCTAGGTCCCAGTGATGCCACATATACAGATTTATCTGTAATGATACAATTTTTTTTTTTCAATATTTTGATACAGATATCTGTATATGCAGATTACAGATTTTTGAAAAATATACAGATTTTTCATTTTCAAATAAATGTATAAATAAATTTCATATATTTTTTTTTATATTTATTATTTACGATAAATAATTATTTTTTCCCTTCTAAGCAACTTGAATTCAATCTGATCATCAAATCCAAATCGATTTTTCACTAAATGAATATTATTATTTTAGCTGCGAATTGCCTTGGAATCTTTCGAATGGACTTATGATGTTCAGATGTTCTGATGTCTCGTTATAAGGGATTTTAGTTTCTCTTTCTATTTGTTTAATTAATCATATCACATGGTTACAGATATGAAGGTTAATTAAATATATTTTTCGTCAAATCGATAAACAAGCCATTTTAGAAAACCAACCAAGGGGTTGATTAAAGTTTGTGAGTCGAAGAGTCAACTTGATATTTTTATAATTGAAAAGCATACTTATAGAAATAAAGATTATTGCATGCCATTCGACTAAACTTCCAGTAAAAGTTCTGTGTTATGTCCAATGTCCAGATAAAGGTTTTCGTAACCTCAGACAAAAACAAAATCAAATTCTAGGGATTTTTGATAGGGGAAATGTTTGCTTCAGCAATACCTTAACTTCGTCAGGGGGGTAAACAAGGTCTTTGAGAGCTTAATTTTGGCATGTGGATACATTGTGTTTTAGAGCATCTATTGGCCAAATTTGAGTGCTCTAGAACTTTGTTTACCCTGCTGACGATAATACGTTAAGGTATTGCCGAAGCCGACATTTCCCTTGGGTAATTCATTACGAAAATTTTCACTGTAGAAGAGATACAAAACACATCAAGATTGTGGGATTTCAAGATTTTTAAAATAGACAAATTCTTTAGAAAGCAAACTTCATTAAAATGCTACGAAATTCGCAAAACTTCTATAAAGTTTGCCGCACTTGTATTTCTGAAGAGGCCTGGCCCCCTTGTCACCCCCATTAGCTATGCCAATGAAACTTTAGTAATTTTTTATGATTCTAAACTTAGAACAAACTGAACTATTTTGAACTATGAATTTGCTCAATGGAGATTTACGTAAATCCGCACTGAGACCATAAAACGGAAATTATACAGATTTTTGTGAGCAAGATTTTTAAAAAGATTTTTTGCGATGAAAATACAGATCTAAATTCGAAAAATGTGGCATCACTGCTTGGTCCTGCAGTAAGCAGGACCAAATCAGCGGCTAAAGGTGGATCACGGCGTGACCACAATAATGATGTAAACCCCCTCCCCCTTTCACAACAACCTCTCCCCCTCCCCCTTCACAACAATCTCTCCCCCTCCCCCCTTCACAACAATCTCTCCCCCTCCCCCCTTCACAACAATCTCTCCCCTCCCTCAACAACCTCTCCTAACCCCCCACCACCACTCATCAACAACCTTTCCTAAACCCCCTCCCCCACCCCTCAAATACCGCTCCTAACAAATCAATATCTATGTGTCGGCCACATACTTACAATATGTACATATAAAAACCATGCGTGACCACACATACTATTCATTTGCGTGTAAATTTCATGTGTACTTCTGAGTGGATTCTGTTTATGTGTGGTCAAATGAAAATCATGTAGAATTTCACATGGATATTTGTCAAGAAAAATGTGTAAATTGTTTTGAGTCAACCATAACCGAAACATTGAAATACTTGAAAATTTTAAGATAAAGTATAATAGTCAAAAATGCATGAAAAACATCAATTTTGTGTGGTTCTACGTCATACTGCGGTCGTGTCTAGGACACAACCCTTTACTTTTTGCTTTTTCATAACTTAACTTTATTTTAACATTTTGGGTAAGAGGGTTGGGTTTGCAGCATAATTCGGTTTGGTAAACTATAATATGAATTAATCACCTAACGATCATATACGACGGATGTTGGGATTGAACCGACGGTCTTCTGCTCAGTAAGCAGAAACGTTTCCCACTAGGTAAACGAGCTCCTTGTTAATCATCGAAAAACACGATTGACGAATCTTGAATGTGGATGGGCCATGATGTTTTGCTCAGTAAGTTAGAACGGTCGCTGTAAGGCCACCGAGCCCCTCTTATCATTATTCTAGTTGTTATACCCATTGAAAGCCGGTACCAGCAACGACGACAAGTTTTGCAAAATACACGATAAATAAGTGATTTGACCATAAATCTCATTAATATGAATGACCTGGACCGTTTTTTTTTGCTCAGTAAGCAAACGACTGCCACCGACGATCTTTCAACTCCGAAATCTAAAAACTACGAAAAAAACACATGGCCTTCATTAGGTTCCACTATCACACGACGTTCAATGTTTCGATTGGCGTTCTATCACTAACGATTTTCTACAATAGTAGCCTGGGATAAATCATAGTGTCTTTTGCCCCACAAGCCTCAACTATGTTCATGCACTCGGGTGCACACCTTACCGACAGTATCACTTTTCTTTGTTCTAACAAAAACCACAAAGTAGAGCACGCGCGATCGAGGCTATACCGGCAGGAAACAAACACATTGTTTTTAACTGAAACAAGCTCACTTTGTCACAATCACTTTGACAGCACCAACACAACAAATATTTCACTGTGAATCTCTTTTCAACACATCAAACAGATCAATTCGTCAACATTTAAAAGTATTATAATGAAAGGTGTGCAATTATCGTGTTTACTTACATTGATTTCAGCCGGCTGAAAAGAAAGTACACAAATTATCAATATTGTTTTGGTTTTTTTTATTTGTTCAAAAGCATTATAAATATTCAACAAGTTGACTCGTTCTCTTTGGTCCCGTTGAAAGAACATCCGCTCCTGTAGATGGCCATCGGAGGCCAATTTTGGGACCCGTATAAAAATAAACGTGGGCGCTACACGCACGAGATGAAAAAAAAAATGGCAAACCACGTAATCTCGTAGACTAGCAAACTGCGGATGGAACTTAGCAAATTTTTTGAGATTTTTTTGCGACTGGTGATTACTAAAGCCCTCTAAGTATGGACGACTGTCACCACCAAACTGAAAAAGCTGTTCCAATCGAGGAAAGCGGTGCATTTTGTCGGTTCACTTGGAACAACCTCTGACAGACGTCCATACTTTTACTATATAGGGCCTTAGTGATTTCTGGTTAGCCATTTTACCATCTCTTGTGCCAGGGGGAGTGACACTCACTTGGTTGCTTTTTAACAGTCTAGTAATTACTTAGGTTTTCGGGGAAACACATTAATGATGAGATTTTTTTTTAAATTAGATGGGAATGGATCAGAGAATCAGTCTGAATGAGGGGTGTTAAAAAGTTTCAGAGGGATAAGAGTCTGAACGCGAAGAGGATACACTCAATAATAAATGACATCAAAAAAGCTTTAAAAGCATGCAAATTCACGCTTCACCTTATTGAGTCCGAGCCATGATTACTTTGCCAGTAGTCATGCATGATTAAATTCAAAATAATCACTTGTGATAAAAGTTTATCTTTTCAGTATGTTGGAGCAACTCTAGGATTAAGAATCAATTTATCCCGATTTCAACACACTCTCATGTACTGATATAGGCAATGGTATACGATAGCACTAACGATCTCGTTTACTCCCATATGAATGTCAATAACAATCTTTCCTCTGCTATCACTGGCCTTCAGCTAGGGAGCGAAATTGATCTCGATAGAGTCGGCCTTTTGATCAATCCCTTCTGCACAGAAATCCTATATATAGGGGAAATGGATGTAATGTCGGCCTAAATGCCTACACATAAATTCAGCAATCGACTAAATTTTCAATAGCGACCAAAAATATCCATTAGTATCGTCCCAACGCGTCCATCTAGATAAAATTGATAAATAGTTGATTTTTAGCGATGGGCCCAATCTTAGATCAATAGGCCAACATTAGAGCCGTTTCCCCTTACTACCTATATAGAAACCAGTATCAAATTAGTCAAAATAAACCTCTGAACAGTACGCATCTTTATATCCTTCGACAACGACGAAGAAGCAGCAATGGCTACAGAATAAGCAAATCGGCTTATTCGGCAATCGTTTGAAAATAATTATGTGCGACTCTTTAGTTTTCTAACCATGGAATTCACAAGATAGCCGCGGAAACGAAATTGAATTTACCGACTAACTCCAGAGGTAGTGCAAATTTCACAGATCACCCTTATTCATGCATTAAGCTCCCAGAAGTCAAACTTCCAACCTTTAGTTGGAAATTGTTTCCTGAAATTGGCGTGTCAGAATGGTTAACCTTCCGTGACACTTTCAAGTCCCTCATAGGCTCAAATCCCCAACTGTCGCCGATCGACAAGTTGTCGTACCGCGTTACGTCTCTTTCTAAAGATGCTGGTAAAGTAATAGTGGAGAGATTGTAGACAAACTCTACATGAACTGCCTTAGTGACAAGACACACGACAAGACATGGCTTCACAGAAAAAGAGTAGTTGAGTATTACATCCAAACAGCTGCACAGAGGTCATTCCGCTTTATGTGTAATATTACGTTGTACGATGTATACAGATTTGCGAACAAAATTACATCGGCTTTATCTATTTCATCATTATTTCATACCTCAGTTTGAATTACGTTGATCGATATTACATTTTCTTTTGCTATGTACGAAGCACTTTGTTGACGGACCCCTTTACAATACTGGAGCGGTCCACTGCGGTGTTTAGGGAGGGTAACGTTGGAGTAACTCTTTCTGGAGGCAAACCTCCCATGGGCTGTAATTTTGTATGAATTGAATATACTCAAGTTGACAGCCCCTCGGAGTGCACTATGCTTCGTGCCATGTTTCAAATGCGAATTGGCCAGAGCTTTTTCCGGACACATGCTACAAGCAGCTGAGGTCCGACGTGTAATTTTTTCTCGTGATAGTAGGTCGCAATTGACTCGATAAGTGGATGTCAGGATGTTTCCTATCTTCGGGTATAGCCGTGTGCCTGAGACGGCCACGGATTCTAAGAGTTCCGTCGACGAGAATCGTCACAATTCGTAAGTCTGAATACGTTCGATCATGGCGGTTGTTGTGACTAAAGGAACATAGAAGAGCAACGATACGCACGAGAGCCGGAAACGACGATCGAATGAAAAGGATTTCATTTGGTGAATGCACCTGCACCGTTAGTGAAACGGATCTCTCTTTGAGTAGTTCAGCCGGTAAGTCCATGGATGTTTGTTGCGTTAGATGGCCAAAACCGTGATGGTTGCCTCATCAGCTGTGTCGGATACATTCCACGGGAGATGATATCCGTCGGATTTTCGATACCAGGTACATGTGCCCAAAGGCCGTTGACCGTGAGATGTTGCACTTCCGAAACTTGGCAATGAAAGTCTTCCACCGCGATAGAGTTGAACGGAGTCAGTGTAGCGTTATTATCGAGTCAGTCCAAAAGATGGTCTTTACCTATGCTGTACTGTTTTGAAAATTCTGGTAGAGATGGCCCAACAGAAGTGCTGAAGAGAGTTCCAACCTTGTCAGAAAAACACGCAGAAAAAATATTTTAAACGTAATAATATCTGACGTAAAATCAATAAGAATTTCATTTTGTTTTGGCTGCAAAATGATATCATTATTGTTTCAACAATCCAGTATTTTTGTTCCTGAAAACTCATGGATTGTTGAATCAAAAAGAAAATGTTTTCGTATTTACATGGTTTTGACGTAAACTGTCAAATTTTGTAGCTGGTTCAACAAAAAATGTTTGTTTTTAAAAGACATTGCTTGTTGATTCAATTATATTTATTTTATGAAGTCTGACAACTGTGAAGCAACTGTAAACTCTAGAGGGAATTTATATCTGTAACTGAAACCAGTTTGATTTTAGTTTGCCAACCTGGTTAAAATGTCATTATTTTCATTTAATTATCTTAAAGATAAATCGTCCAGCTCAAACCTTTGTAGGGGTAAGAGGTGGGACCATCATCATCATCAATACACGCAGTAGAAATAGAAATACGTTTATTGATTGAATAGTAATTTGGCGATTATTTTTGTGTTTTGTTTTTTTTTTTTTTTTTGTAATATACAGAATTGCAATTTTATTTAGAAAACCTTTCTGAATCATAAAATCTCTGATTACAAAAAACAAATCAAAGAAAAAAAAAGACAAACTGTTTATATTTAGCAACTGCAGCATGCTGACTTACCTCAAGTCTCAATAATTTTGGAAATTTTGCACTTATTTCCCGAAATTCACAGTTCAAAATAATATTAACGTGGAACCCGGAAAAGAGCTGAATTCAAAAGAGAACAGTTTTGTGTTATTGTTTACACTTTATCCGGGTGAAAACGAAAGAATGGTTGGTAGATATTTTTGCATTCATGGGAAATGGACACAACAAATAAATTTTCAATTAAAACTTACTATTGTTGGCTTAATAAAAGAATATTGTAAGTTTTACAGTGGTTGCAATTGAAATATGGGTTTTTAAAACAAAAATAATCTTATTTGGAACTTATATGAATAAGTATTATAGAAACAATAAAATGCAATATAATTTTAACAGAAAAAACAAACCAGAGGAAAAATAAAGAGGTGCTACTTTCGACTTGGCAGCCAATAGATGACCGACAATCTTCCGTCGGTTGAAACGGTTCTTAGGCTTTCTCAGAAGCGTCACAGAAACCGTGTATTTCAATTGATACGCAAACGGAGGCGGTTGTTGCCTATCTAGGAATGGTGATAAATGCTAGTGCATGTAAACAGTTGCGGAACTCTAACCAATGCTTCTGTTGGAGCTCGTCTAATGATTCGTCCCAGGATTCAGACGTTCGCAACAGACATTGGACAAAGATTTTAGCAAGGACTATCACAGGGCCAATCAACCCGAGTGGGTCGAACAAGTTTACTGTGTCTGACAGCACGGTTCGTCTTGTGATAATGTTCGTTTGGGACCATTTGGGAACGGAATAGTGGAGTAGATCCATCGATGGTTCCCACATGAGTTCAAGGGTTTTGATGGTTGTTGGGGAATCTAGCGCAAGCACGAAACGTTCTTCACGCAGTTCTGGTGGTATGACTGAGAGAATAGACGGCGAGTTGGGTGCCTATTTGCGTAAATTGAATCCAGCAGACTGCAACAGGTTTTGCAATTTTCTGCACTATTCCTGTCCTTCTTCGTCGGACATCCCCCGCTTGAGTAAACTGATCAGCGCCTTGATTTGACAGCTCTAAAAGACATCTTGTGGCCAAGCAGTGTCGAAGCAGTACGGCAGCGTTACGGTGTCGAGGCAGTAACGTACGTAACGTAGGAGGTTAATTAGAAAGTTTTGAGCGGTTCCGAAGAGGAGAAACGCCAGCGAATACGATGCAGTGAAAAATCAACAGAGTTAAGACGAAGCTGTCCATAAAATTTCTCAGCATCGGCAATAATCGCAAACTGGTGCATCCTAAAGCAAAACGATATATCCTGTACGTTGTCCTGCAACACTGGACCCACTATCAACGCTTGATTAAGGGATACTCTGCTATCCGTCCGACAAGAGGCATCGAACATTACCCGTAGTTTGGTAGACGTGCTGTCAGCTCTCCCCACATCATGATGAGGTTGGTAGTAAGATGGGAATGTGTTGTCAGTGTCGTCGATTTCCCGCATATGGTTGAGGTGCAAATACTCCCCAATAAATGCAGCATAAACCTCCTTGAGCTTAGGGTTCACATCAAGTCTGCGTTAAAGAACAAGAAATCTACGAGTGGCTATTTCCTTAGAACTTCCGAGTTGGGACAATACGTCGGGTCGTTTCGAAAGGGTGATCACAAATCTTCCCGATTGGTCACGAAAAGTGTTAGCTATAAAGTGTTCTTCACAGAAGGGTTCCTCAGGAGAACGAGTGCTAGATGACCAGTAAGATTATATTTCCCAAAAGCGGGAGATTGGGTCATCGAGTGATTCTGTGCTACATACGTGAGCTGCCTTAGGTTGGTCACGAGGATGATGAAGTGCTACCCATCCGAAAACAGTGTTCTGTAGAACAGGCTTCTCAGGACCCGGCTTAATGAATCCTTCTAAGAGCAGTTCAAAGTACAGCTCTATACCCAGCAGCAGATCAATCGATCCCGGTTCATGAAACTTGTGATCGGCCAGTATAACTCCGAATGGAATGCTTCAGCAAGAAGAATCGACCGTGTTCACTGGAAGCTCACGGGTATATTTTTTTTTTCAGTCTTCGATTGTAAATTTGGTGCAACGAGACCCTATCCGAACATCAACAGCATGATACGGAGGGATGAGCTGGTATTGGTAACCGTGTTTTGTACTTCTGAGATCGAAACGAGTTCGATTTGACTGGATCGATTGAACGAGACTTCGACAGTGTCAGCGACTGGAGCACTTTAAGATGAGTACGTAGAAATTTGATGAGATCTTTGTATTTAGGAACATCTGTTGTTAATGATGGATTTCCCACTGCTTTAGGGTCGACGCATCTAGACAGCTACAAACCATGTGTGCCCGCAACGCACTCCAGCCGTCCGTCAGAATGCCCATGTTGTCAACCATGCACAGGTTTTGCTTCAAATCATCTATCCAGTGCATTAGAGATTCGTAGTACTTTCTTTTCATGGGCACAATTTGAAAACAGGGCGCCAATGTAGGATTTCACAATTAATCTTCTATTGTTAAAATCGCTGTTCCAATAAGGTCCAGGCGACAATATAATTTGCTGCAGTGTGCTCTACGGATTCTATTTTTTTCTTAGCATCTTTAGAAAGAGACGAAGAGAGATCCGTTTCCCTACCGGTGCATTTTTAAGACTTTCGTGCGTATCGCTGCTCTTCTACGTCACTTTAGTCACAACAGTAAGCCCGGCAACCACCCATGATCGCGCGTATGGATTCTTATGAACTCACTGAAGCCACCAACAGCCTAGCTCGGTTGGCACAACTCGAAATTTTCGCTGAAGACATCGCAGCAATAGCCAGAAACAGGCAGGTTGCACCCAATTCAGACTTACGAATTATGACGATTCTCGTCGACGGAATTTTTAAAATCCGTGGCCGCCTCAGGCACGTGGCTATACC
This sequence comes from Ochlerotatus camptorhynchus, assembly GCF_037179485.1. Taxonomy (NCBI): domain Eukaryota; kingdom Metazoa; phylum Arthropoda; class Insecta; order Diptera; family Culicidae; genus Ochlerotatus; species Ochlerotatus camptorhynchus. The sequence goes on from NW_027040659.1 coordinate 9,869, forward strand.
CGAAAATAGAAAACATCCTATTATCCTACTGGCACGACATCCACTTACCAAGTCAATTGTGACCTACTATCACGTGAAAAATTTACACGCCGAACCTCAGCTGCTTGTAGCATGCGTCCGGGAAAAGCTAATTATCGTATCTAGTAGTATATTATCGTGTTTACTTACCGTGATTCCAACCGGCTGAAAAAAAATACAAAAATTATCAATATTGTTTTGTTTTTTTTTTTTTTTTTATTCAAAAGCAGTTTACTTGAGTATATATATATATATATATACACTGGGCATATGTATGTATATATTTGTATATATATGAATGTAAATGTAAAATAAATACATTATCAAGAAAAAGACTGCTTACCAATAGGCTTTCCAGTAAACCCTTGAACAGGAACAAAATATTTGAGGAAAACTTCCAGGATCCCTGAAATGCAAAAAAAAATAATGGAGTTGGATACTAACAGTAGTGAAAAAGAGAACAAAAGATAACAATAATAAATTCAATAACATAAAAACATTCAAAACAATTTGTCTGAAGAGGGATTCCATCTGCTTTGGAAAATCACTTTCTTGATATATATTTTTTTTTTCTCTCAAAATTCTTTATTACAGCAACTATACTTTGAAATTTTGTTGTTAACTTTTCTTATGTTATATGTTTTAGTCCAAGGAACACGATTGTCCTACAAAATTAAATATTAAATTCAAATATATTAAAAAAAAAACATTAAAGTTTTTTAGTTGGAAAATTCCCCCGAAAATTCGAATCAAGTTAATTGTGAAAGCAGCAGCTTTCAATGATATCGGTGATATGGCCCACGTCCGTCAATGCAAAATGTACCCCCTGCTAACCATTCCGTATCTGTGAAGCTTCCCGAGATCAAAATTCCCGAATTCGGCGGAAAATCGGATGAATGGATCGAGTTCCGCGACTTGTTCAAATCCTTAGAACACTCCAACAATCAAAAGCTTCACTATTTACGTAGCGCGTTGAAAGGTGAAGCATCTCGTTTGATTTCGTCATTTGCTATCACTTCGGAAAATTGGAATTCGTTCCTAGTGGAGCGCTTGAGTAGTCTGCTGGATGAGAAATCTTTGATGGATTGGGAGGCGCACTGTGATGACAATGTGGTTCCACAGTATAAAGATTTGATGAGCTTTATTTTAAAAAACGAATGCAAATGTGCAAACCAAACCTCAGTCTACATACAGCAATTCCAACAAAGCCATTTAGAGGTAAATCATCCTCTCACATTGTCTCTGAGAGCGTAGTTAAATGCCCCAATTGTAAACAGGCTCACGCAATCTCTCAGTGTGAGGCCTTTTTGAAACTATCACCAAACAATCGGTTGGATTTCGTCAAAAAAACATCAACTTTGCATAAACTGCTTGCGAGGAGGACATCTGGCTAAAGACTGCCGCAGTAGCCTATGCAGGACGTGTGCAAAGAAACAACATAGCTTACTGCACCTACCCCCAATTGCATCTGTCCCGAGCGTTGTGGAAGAAAGGCCTTCTACTTCAACAACATGCACAGCTGTTTATTCATCAGACAGTAGCTTCCCTCTGGCAGGAACTTCGTTTTCGGGATCGGTAGCACCGTCGGTGGTGCCTTCGCGTAATTCACCACAGGCAAACGTGTCGTCGTCGGGATCGTCGGTAGTTGTATCGTCTCTGCAGTCGTTCGCCGTTAGTAGCTTCTCTCCCTCGTCGTCGGTTTACTCGAAAGATCGGTCCGAGTCTAATGAACCACTTCCCTCTTGCTCTTACGATACCGTGATGTCACCCACTCTATCCAACAAGCCACGAGATGCGATGGTGTTTTTATCTACTGCGATGGTACGAGTACAGGATGCTGATGGTATTGGTCACTACGCCAGAGCCCTTCTCGATAGTGGATCACAATCCAATTTCGTATCAGAGTTTTGTGTCAGAAGTTGGGATTGAAGCGCACTTTTATTAATCTACCCGTGAGCGGCATTGGTCAAGCAATGGTCAGTGTACGTTACTGTGTACAGCTTTCACTTGCATCTCGTTTCGGAAAATTCGTGCAAGATATTGATTGCTTGGTTCTCCCGAAACTCACAGTAAGCCTCCCAAGTTGTCAGTTGATATCTCGCGGTGGAGCATCCCACGTAATTTACCATTAGCAGATCCAAAGTTTAATATTAGTAATGGAGTCGATATGATTGTGGGGGCCGAATTATTCTTCTCGCTTATTGAATCGCATCAAATGGTTTTGGCTGACAATTACCCTATTTTGCAGAAAACTGTGCTCGGTTACGTGGTCTGTGGAAAATATTCAACAAGCGCTATCAGAACGGTGGCATGTCATGTTGCCACTGATCAAAATTTAAATACCCAACTAGAGAAGATGTGGGAGATCGAGAATTTCGATGTCGGAAAGACTCTCAACCAGATAGAACAGGATGTTGAAAAACACTTTCTTCAAACCGTGTCACGCGATACTACTGGGCGGTACATTGTACGTCTTCCTTTTTGGGAGTCCATGGTCCCGCTGTTAGGAGACTCTTACGACCAAGCAGTACGACGTTTTCTGTTTATGGAGAAACGGTTCGCTCGAGACAACGATCTGCGTGACGAATATGTAAAGTTTATGGACGACTATGAACGATTAGGGCATATGGAAGTTGGTTCTCGTGTCGCGGGCCCGCAGTATTTCCTCCCGCACCATGCCGTTCATCGGCCAGAAAGCAGCACGACAAAAACTCGGATTGCCTTTGACGCTAGCAGCAAAGGATCCAGTACCCTTTCTCTCAACGATATTCTTCACACTGGCCCCACTGTACAACCACCACTGCTATCCAGCGTTTTTAATTTCCGGATGCCACAGTACGTCTTCAATGCGGACGCGGAAAAAATGTTTCGCCAAATGTGGGTGCATCCTGAGGATCGGCGGTATCTAAAGATCGTATGGCGTCGGGAACAATCTATGCCACTGCAAGTCTATCAGCTGAAAACGGTGACTTATGGACTTGCTTGTTCGCCGTACCAAGCTGCGCGGGTGCTCATCAAGCTTGCCGAAGACGATGGTCACAACTACCCTCTCGCTGCGGATGTTGTAATACTGAAAGTCCTCTTGTCTAGACGTTATTGAAAGAACGTTGGGATAGAACACGACAGTATTAAAGAGTAGCAGGTGTTCGGTGAATTCCATTATTCGGAAAATGATTCGACTGCATTTACCTACGTAGCTCCTCTTTACTTTTGTTCCCCCTCCACCTATTGTGCTACTGCTGCTGCTTTTGCTCCACTCGGCAAAGGAGTGTCTCCGCCTGACCACCCCACACAGCGAAAATTGCTCAATGTGGTAACAACGGGACTTACCTTTATTTTCCGACGTTTTGGCCTGCACTCCTCGACGGTGGCGTCGTTGTGGTCGCTGCGTAAGTTGGCGTATTTACTCCGCCGGACGAGGAAATTCCTTTGGTGGTGTTGGCAGTTGGCGTTTCAGTCGGCTCCGGCACCACTACTGCAACCGTCGTGACCGAAGCTGTCGTGCTGGCAAAGCTCGGTACAAACTCCAGTGCATTCACGTTCTCCTGAGAAATTCTGTCTTCTTGCTTCGATATTCACAGACATTGTGTCAAAAAAGTAGAACCGCTGAAGACTCAGACTACTATGTTTTTTTTTTTCTTTTTCTTCGAAGGCACACCGTAGCCCGTTTTTAAATAGTTCTTAATTTCATTTCATTTTCTCGGGACGAGACGGGGAATGTGTGGGTGGCATCATTCAATAGAGCTGGTTTGGACGCAAGCATTCATTCGAGTGCGAAAGTGTATCCGAGTGTACCGTGCAATGGGTGATTTCCAGGAGGAGTTTAACTGTTCACACCTCCCACTTTCGCTGCCATGTTGCTACATATATCATCAAAAGTACACTTTTCGTTGCAACGTTCGTCTGACTATTTTTTACCTCTTAGGTTGCAAATACTCATTTCAGCTAAAATAATGTTTTTCGGAATAATAAAACCAAAACATGGTATGATGGTATGTTTTACTTGTAACTTACAAGAAGAGGCTACAAAGTATGCGTTTGAAATATAAAACCTGTAAATTTTGCTTTCTATGAGTCACAATCAGCGATTTTCTGATCGCTGAGTGAGTGAGTGAGTGAGTTAGTAAGTTTGTGAAAAATCGCTGATTGTGACTCTCATGAAGTGAAATAAGCAGGTTTAATATGTCAAACACATTATTTGCAACCTCCTCTTGTATCCTACCAATTCAAAATATGATCATGACATCTAATTATTTCATAATTTAAAAAAACATTGTTTTATCTGAAATGAGTATTTGCAACCTTGCTTACCGTTAGGATATTTTCCCAAATAAAGAATAATTACCAGGTACCGAGGTAAATCTTACCCGTTAGGTAGAGCACCAGGAAAAACTGTTTTTCTTGCATTTTTGATTATTTTCTCCAAATTTTTCGCAAAATAAAAAACATGCCGAAAAAATATATTCGGAGTGGTAAACTTCCCCTTAATGAAAATAATATTTGCATCAGCCAACATAGCTCCAAAAGCTATTGGAGCGCCATAAATTGGGTTATTTAATTTTGAGAAATATATCGGTTACTATACGTCATCTGAAAGAACTTCGCTTTCTGAGCGCAAAGATTTTTTTTTTTGATTTTATTTACTCCCATTTTGATTTTTAAATTAATATTTAAAGCAAACAACCACTTCAATGTTTGCGTTGTGTTGTGTTGGTTTTGTAACGGAGTAATACAAAATAGCCACTTCACTGTTTGACACTAAACTAACACATTGATATTTCGCTCCCATACAAAGTACCACCGAAGGGCGCTAGTTTAATCACACTTTGATCGCGCACGGACAGGACCCGATTTTTACGTTGTGTGATAAAAGGAAATACGACTGATTATTTTGGCCGTACTGCCATGGCAGAGGCATACGTACTATTCTTTTTATTTGTTATCGTCTATCATACAATACAATACTACACAGTACAGAACAAGACTATAGACACTGTATACACAAGCAACGACATCTGTGTGTGAATGGATACATCTTTAGTGTGTAGGGTAGATGCACATATGTTCGACGTGTGCCCAAACATACTGCCCCCCAAAACCAACGGTTTTAAACTTTGATGAAACGAAGAAGACAGTGAAGCATACACGCTAACTGTAGAATAATCCGACAAACGCACTCGCCCGTTAACAGTGAGCATGTTTCCTGACCAGAACTATCGTAGTTCACGGTGAGCCAGGAACGTACATGCTCAGCCAGATGGCTACCTTTAGGGCCACACCATCGTAGCTGGAAGTGAAGTGGATTCCACGGAGTTGATGGCGACATTCACTCTGCATCTTCATCATCGTCACAGGTTTAAAAATGGTTACACAATGCACTGTTGTAGTGATGCCCGTTGGTCAAGTGGTCACGGCACCATTATGATCGCGCACGGACAGGACCCGATTTTTACGTTGTGTGATAAAAGGAAATACGACTGATTATTTTGGCCGTACTGCCATGGCAGAGGCATACGTACTATTCTTTTTATTTGTTATCGTCTATCATACAATACAATACTACACAGTACAGAACAAGACTATAGACACTGTATATACAAGCAACGACATCTGTGTGTGAATGGATACATCTTTAGTGTGTAGGGTAGATGCACATATGTTCGACGTGTGCCCAAACACACTTATTTAAAATAATTTCAGTGTTGATGAAATTTAAGATTTCGGTTCCATTTGACATGTACTACCCATAATCGCATATCAGTCCCATCTTTGCTTGATTTCCTATCCATATGGGACTGATATGCGATTATGGGCAGTGTAGTCCTCAATACCCCTAAAGAACCCTGTTGCGAACGCCCCTCGTGCGACGCCGCACCTACTGGTTCACCTTATTTATGCAGCAACGCTGCATCAGTCATCATGAGTGGAGTGAAGCTGGCTGCGGTCACCAACGGACAGGAGGAGCCGTCAATCAATCCGTGAATCGAGGAAGAAACGTCAAAGAAAAGGTACAAGTCATCATCGAGTGAGGTGGAAAACGTTTTCTAATTACTTAAAATATAGTTAAATTCCTTATACTATCTTAACCTACTGTCTTATGTAAATGTAGTGAAAGGTTTAGGATAACTTACAGGTTATACGAGGATAACTTACAGGTTATACGATAGCGTTGCGCATACCATTACGACCCGGGTAGCGAATAAGAACCTGCACAAACGGTAACAATAAACGTGTTAAAGTTTCGGAAAAATTGTTTCTTGTTGCAAAAGCAACATTATTAAAATTTTCGTTTTTAGTTTTAGCACAAACGAAGTGACAGACGGAGCGGCTCGAAATTTGATTTGACGCACTTACATTTACAATTTTCGAGTGTACCTCACGGCAACACTATCTACTCATATGTACTAGATTAAACTAGGGGGTACCGCCTGTTATCTCTTTTTCTCTAACGAAAATTGAAAGGGAGAGCCTGTTGTCAAACAGCATGTCATTATATCGCTTCTTTTGTATAATGAAAGACCATAGGCCAAAATGATTAGGGATGAACACATCGGGTTAACATTTGCTTACAAGTAAACGATGTTGAGCTGTCAATGACTCGCGCTTGTTGCAATTGTTGCTACAGATTTCTTCAGTCCGTGCTAGAAGCCTAAGTCACAGTCATTCGCGACCGAGAAGACATAGACATCGTTGTTGGACGCCAAACAGAACCCGGCCATACTCGGTATGCTGGTATACATTCACTCCTCCGTAGCGGAACTGGAAGGATCCACCCAAGCTGCCGGATATCAGTTTTGTCTGCTCCAGCTTCTTCTTATTATTCTGCAGAACCAGACAGTGCGAGTACTGGTCGTGTTTGCCAAACCAATTGGTGGAATACTAATCTGAAAGCCGATTTCTTAGGCACGTTGCATTTGTCGCAGTAGATCGTCACTTGCCGCTGCACTTTCATGGAGCGGATTACAATCGCCGTGGCAGTAGTTTCATCGTACAGATCGATATCAACCCGATAGGTATGACTGGCATGCTTCGCGTAGTGACGCTCGCTCATGTCACGGGGAATCCTTTCCGAACAGGCGGCGCATTGAAACTTCTGTACGAATCGATCGGGACATAGGATTTGATGTCACGCTTTTGTCTCTTGTTTTTGAATTGCGGACTGTTCGAAAAAAGTTTAAAACTCTGCAGGAAATTCAAAAATATGAAACTTTTTCTGAACTTGTACAGATAAAGTTCTGTTATTCTCATTTCTTTTTTTTTTCCTTTGATTTGTTTTTCGTCGATCTGGTTTTCCGTACTGAGCACCAATGCTACCGATGCCAGCACTGATAAAAATCCCCTTATACCTTTTGGCAAATTTCCATTGCTGATTATTCATAAAATGTATAATGTGATTATTCATAAAAAACGAAATTTATTATTTCTCCTTTCCAATATTAATAATAAATTTTTAATGTGCCCAAAATTCAACCGTAAAATTCATTGTAATTTCGTTATTTTATTATATTTTTTTTGCGGCCATCCTCGGTATGCATTCGTTACTCCGTAGCGGAACCGGAAGCTCTCGACGAGGGCGATCTAAAGGAGGAAAATTTACTCCAAAATCATGCCGAGATCCATCGAATCAAAAAAGGCGATCGACGTGCTGGAGTTGAGAATGAAGGAGGATCGGATGAAACCGATTTTTTTTAAATTTATTACGGCTAGAGATGCTGTATGTCAAGCGTTTGAGCATGATTGCGGTACGATGCACTATTCTGGACTGGTCTACTATACGTGGCAAAACTAGTCATTATACCTGCTACGTGTACCTTGTTACCTGAAGACGAGGAGGGAATCTTCGGATTCATGGAGGAGGACATCAGAAATGAGGAAACTCGTATGCGAGGACAAAAGTGTTACATCTGCAAGGGTTGATGTTATGTCATGCTCATGGGAGGGGGGGGGGTCTAAGATTTTGTGACAAGCAATGCATTAGGTATAGGAAAAACGTCACTATAGGGGTGGGGGGTAAATTTCTCTTCGATTTAGCGTGAAATAATTAATGCATGGGCCCCAAGGAACGGTATGCGAACGTTTTGTGTTGCACGAAGAAGTGCTTCCGTTCATTTCAGACGCTTTGTGGGATGCAGAATGAGTGCCTGTCGCATTACGTGGATACGTTCCAGTCGTGGTGCGATAAGCACGTAGCGCTGGTGGGTAAGGTGAAATAATCCGGGACCGAAGCCTGTGGGATTTGCTACGATGAGATGGGACCGTACAGGAAGCTGGAATCGATTCGTGCTGTCAGAATGTCTGGTTCCATCGGAGCTGCATGGCACAGTTTGCCCAATCGGCGGGGTACTTTTTCAAGTGCCCTTTGTGCAACAACAAGGACGACTTTAGTCAGCAGATGCAGCAGCGTGGCATTTATATTCCGGAAAAGTAAGTGAAGCAGAGGTGGGTATTTGAATACTGAATATTTTATTTTATTTGTTCCAGGGATGCCTCGTGGGAGCCTGAACCGAATGCATTCAACGATCAGTTGGAACGTCCTTCGGAGTGTGACGCTGAAGCGTGTCGCTGTCGGTATGGGCGAGATTACGATTGCAAGCGTTGGGATATGATCCTGTGTGCAACGTGCGGTTCGACTTGTCGCTACGATCAGTGCATGGAGGTTCCCTCGAAGAACTATGTTTGCACCTTTTGTCTTCCGATTGTTTGAAGCTAGCCGAGGCTTCCCGAAGAGCGGAAGCAGCTTGACGTGCGGAAGCCAGTAGCAGAGAGGGGAGTTCTAGGGGCTGATCTCGTGGCAGACGTCATATTAAATCGGATGATTCAGATTCTGAAGAGTCAGTTGCATCGACGACCAAACGCAAATCTCAGAAAAGACGAACCACAAAAGACAGTGACGACAGTGAATCCGATCTGGTTTCTAAACGAAAGAAACCAGCGTCGAAGCGACGGCTGTCCACGTCTTCGTCTAGTTCTTCCTCGTTCGTTTCTTCGAATGGCGAAGAAATCAGTCTGGAGGAACTGATCAAGAAGATTCCACTGCCACGAGGAACTTCCGTCGAAAAATTGCTTCGAGCCAAATCGGTCGTATCAAATCGTTGACTTCTTCGGACAATGAAGACGAAGCATCCTCCGCCGGATCGTCGACCGTGTTCGATTTCAACTATCGTGTGAATTTAACCAAAAAAGCAGTGCCGAAAATCGATGGTAGAATTGCAGTCGATCAAAGAGTTCATCCATTCCGACACGGACACGCTAACGGACGCCTCGGTGGGACAGGAGATCGTGCGTCCCAAGACGCCTGCCAGAAATCTTTTGGAAAACTGTTCAAATTGTAGCTTTTCGGGTCGAAAACCGTCCCACGAAAACGGTCCACCAGCGAGTCTGATCCGGAGTACGTTACAGCGAAGAAAATTAGGTTGATTTAATTTTAATGGTGACGTTCCTTAGACGGTGAATTTTCCAGCACTAGTCAGGTCTTTCCCACGGCGCAGTGGATTACTGCCAACGGTGCCACCTCAAGTGGGAATGCGATTCGAAACCGTTGATGCTCAAAAGTGAGAAAATGTTCCGGATTTCACTACCCACATTAAGCGAATGTCAGCTGGTATCACGCTGCTTTCAGGTACTGAGGGAGAACCTTCCAAAACTTCTAGTGTTTGGACTGGTGGAGATTGCTAAAGTATGATCCCGATGAAAACATTTTGCGTATACGTATGCGTGACGTAGTGTGCGTAAGATAAACGTCAGCAATCTCTATGACACAAAGAATGCACCTGAAACCGACGGAGAATCGCAAGTGCTGTGGTGAGGCAGAAGGAAACAAGTTAGCACTTTCATTATCACGACGTTCTTATCCATAATTTGTGACGTAACGTTGGATCATGCGTAAGAACACCGTGAGAACGAAAGAGTTGTCAACATTCCTTCTGCCGCACCTACAGTAACGCACACGGTTCCCGCGCTGATTGTTCCTTACTTTCTCACTCTAATCAAAATTTCCTTCGATGAGTGAGAAAACAGCACCACGTTAACGCGAGCGAGAACGAGGGTTGCCAGATCATTGCACACAAAACCAACTTGAATTAATTCAAAGCAAAAATACTAGCGAACCTGGCGGTGAGGGGCGGAAGGTGGACTAAAATTCTATTACAGAGAACCACATTATTTTAATTAATTTCTTCGGAGAAAGTCGTCTGTCACTTCGTTTGTGGTTTTAGTTATTATCTTATTTTAAGTTCAACAATTTTTCCGAAACTTTAACACGAAAATTTTAACCGTTTCCACGGTAACAATAAACGTGTTAAAGTTTCGGAAAAATTGTTTCTTGTTGCAAAAGCAACATTATTAAAATTTTCGTTTCCCGGATCAATCGGAGATGCCACGAAGGGACCGAACTCGGGATCCAGTTCCGGATGACAGCTTGCAGCAATCCTGCCCACTCTGCCGTCTGCCAGATAGCAACGACATGGTCAGCTGCGATGACTGTGAGCGTTGGTTCCACTTTGACTGCGCCGGAGTAAACGAAGATGTGGCCAACCACGATTGGAGCTGCCAGGAGTGCATCGTTGCCAGAGTTCCTGCTCCACAATCGCCACATCCAAGAACTCCTACAGGTGAGCCATTACCACACCCGCAGTCACCAATTCCACTACCAGTTCCACGTCTGCCCACACCGCAAACACCAATCCCACCGGTTCCTACACCACGACCGCAAACTCCGCGAACGCCAATCGTTCCCCCACGTAGTCCGTTGCCAAATCCGCAGCCACCTACCCCACGTCCACGAACACCACAATCGCCAAATCCGCCACCGCCAACCCCACGCCCGCGTACTCCTCGAACACCTATAGTGGATCCTGATGCGCCAGTAGTTCCCAGACAAGTTGCTGTCGATCCAGACCTTGTGAACAAACTGCCTGCCGAACTCCGGATCCAACTTCTAGAGGAAGAGCAAGCCATCGAACGCAAGTTTCTGTTGCGTAGATTTCAGCTTCTGCTCGAGTCGACGGGGAATGCCATTCCTGCACGACAAAGTAGTCTAGAAGGGAACGCTTTCGAACCGAACAACACAAGAAACCATCCTGTCTTTCATTCTTCGCCTGTGAATACTCACCGTAGAAATATGCCTCCCTTTGCACCACCCCCAGTCCACCAAGATCGCGACGGACCAACTTTCGCTCCACATCGGGAACAGCAACAGTTGTACGTTCCAGTTGATATTCAATCTGAAATCAACCATCGTCCCGATTTCCCTGCTCGTTACCCTCCTGGTATCAATCATCATTCGAACATACCAGCGTTCAATCCACCTCTACCTATCCACCGTCCTATCGCTTCGACGTTTGCTTCTCTCCCGACCAATCAACATCAGCATATTCCGACGTTCTCTCAAGCGAATCATACTCAGCACCCGAATGCTTCGGCATTTGCCCCATATGCTGGTCTTCCGCGTCCTGCCGCTCAAGAGTATTATCCGTACGACTTACACGACTATCCTTCCGCCACCGGGGGGAAGGCGTTGCTCAATAAAAGCCAAATCGCCGCACGTCATGCAGTCTCTAAGGAACTACCAATCTTCAGCGGGGAACCGGATGAATGGCCCTTGTTTTTCGCAACCTACGAGAACACAACGAACCTTTGCGGATTATCGGCGGAGGAGAACATGGCTCGTCTACAGAAGTGTCTACGTGGGAAGGCATTGGAAGCGGTTAAATGCCAGCTGTTGCATCCAGCCAACCTGAATCAAGTTCTTTCGACGTTGCGAATGTTGTTTGGGCGTCCGGAAATCATCGTGCATTCGCTGCTGCAAAAGATAAACACTCTTCCCGCTCCCAAAGCAGAACGTCTGGGTACGCTCGTCGATTTCGCGCTGGCCGTTCGCAACATGGTAGCAACAGTGAAGGCCTGTGAGTTAGAGGAGCATCTGTGTAATTTGACACTGCTGCACAATCTGGTAGATCGTCTCCCACCGATGATTCGGCTGAATTGGGCGACCCATCGTCAGTCTCTTCGATCGGTAACTTTGTTGGAGTTCAGCGAGTGGCTGTACAAACTAGCAGAAGCAGCGAGCACGTTGACGATGCCTCAGTTCTCGGGCTCCTTCGACAACAAGACACGCCGGGAACGGAAGAACGATGGATTTTTGAACGCACACACCGAGACGGTTCCGAAGGTCAACCAAAGCAACGTTGATAGTGGATGTGTCATCTGCAATGGCAATTGCTTAGCAGTGGAGAAGTGCAAACAATTCGTTGCAATGGATCTTTCTGCTCGGTGGGCTGCACTGCGGGAACACAAATTATGCCGTAGCTGCCTGGAGAGTCATCGAGGTCCCTGCAAGTCCGGGAAGTCGTGTGGTAAAAACGGCTGCCAATACAAACACCATCGGATGATGCACAACGACGCGAAAGATAAATCGATAGCGTCGTCTTCGTCCAGTTCGGCACCGACTACTTCTACTTCACAGCAGGTCAGCGCGAGCAGTTCCAGAGAAACCAGATCATGCAACACGCACCGAGGAGAAAGCAGAGCTGTACTATTCCAGTACGTTCCGGTCACGCTGTACAATGATGGGATCAAGGTACAAACCTATGCGTTCCTGGACAGCGGATCTTCCTTGACACTGATGGAGGAAAGTGTGGCGAAGGAGTTGAATTTGCGTGGCGAAAGTCATCCACTCTGCCTCCGCTGGACGGCCGATACCTGCCGTTACGAAGACGATGCCATGCGAGTCTCTCTCAACATTTCCGGCACGTACAACGGATGTCCTCAAAACAACCTGACAGATGTCTACACGGTTAAAGAGTTGAAACTTCCGTCGCAATCTCTCTCCGTTCGCAAGCTTTCGGAGGAGTACCCTCATCTTGAAGGGTTGCCAATAGAATCGTACTGCAACGTTCAACCCAAGATATTGATCGGGATGAATAACGTACGAGTGGTCCACGCCCTGGACAGCCGTGAAGGGAAGCCAAATGAACCAGTTGCTGTCAAGACACGCCTTGGATGGACGATCTACGGAACCTGCTCGTCGGAGAATGGTCCGGCGTCAAACACTGCCCTGTACAGCTACCATACATGCTTCCACTCTCACGAATCCGACGATTTTCTACACGAAACCGTAAAAAGCTACTTCATGCTCGACAGTTTGGGTATCAGAGCTCCGCAGAATCAACTTCTTTCCAAGGAGGACGAACGAGCGCTGGTGAAACTACGCGACAGTACAACGTTCCAGAACGGGCGCTACCAAGTGGGTCTTTTGTGGAAATACGATGACGTACGCCTACCCAACAACAGGTCGATGGCGTTGAGACGTCATTACTGTCTGGTTAAGAGGATGGAACGCGAACCCCAACTGGCCGAGACGTTGAGAGCGAAGATGGCAGACTACGTCAGCAAGGGGTACGTCCGCAAGCTAACCCCGGAGGAAAGTCAGAGGACGGGAGATCGGACCTGGTACTTGCCCATCTTTCCGGTCTTCAACCCTAATAAACCAGGCAAGGTCCGAATCGTGTTCGATGCAGCCGCGTCGTTTGGAGGAGTATCGTTGAATGCCGTGTTGATGAAGGGTCCGGATCAACTAAACGCTCTACCACCAGTACTATATAAGTTCCGAGAGCGGTTGATTGGCTTAGGAGGTGATGTAGCTGAAATGTTTCATCAGATGTTGATGAACCCGCAAGATGAGGACAGTCAGCGAATCGTTTGGTGTGCCAGCGACGAAACGACGGAGCCATGTGACTATGTAATGCAGGTTGTCACGTTCGGCGCTACCTGTTCACCTAGCACTGCGCTATTCGTCCTGAACGAAAACGCTGCCCGTTTCGAAAGCGAATACCCTGTTGCTGTCGACGCTATCCACCGGAGGCACTACGTGGACGACATGCTCACGAGCGTAGACACGGAGGAGGAAGCCATCAAGCTGGCCAATGATGTACGCTACATTCACCAACAAGGCGGATTCCTCATGAGAAACTGGGTGTCGAACTCAACCAAAGTGCTGGAAACCCTCGGAGAAAACACTCAGCCGGAAAAGTCAATGGAGATGAGCGCTGACCCTGCCATGGAAAAGGTCCTTGGGATGTGGTGGAGTACAACAAAAGACGTCTTTCGCTACAAGCTCTGCACGGAACGTAACAGGGACCTTCTTACCGGAATCAAGCATCCAACCAAGCGGGACATGCTACGGACGCTGATGGCCATCTACGACCCGTTAGGTCTCATTGCACATTACTTGATGTTCCTGAAGATACTGCTGTAGGAGGTCTGGAGAGCGAAAACTGCATGGGATGAAGAAATCGGGGAAAAGGAGTTGGAGAAGTGGCATACATGGCAGAGCTTGAGTTGGTAGAAATTCCGCGTTGCTACTACCAGGCTGACTCCAGCATCAACGAAGCCAGGATCGAGCTTCACACGTTCGTAGATGCTAGTGAGCTTGGGTACGCAGCCGTTTCCTATTTCCGGTTTGAAAGGAATGGACATGTTCATTGTGCGCTCATCGGCAGCAAGACTCGAGTAGCGCCCCTCAAGTTCGTCTCCATTCCCCGGCTGGAGCTGCAAGCAGCAGTCATCGGTTCACGCTTGGCCAAGAGTATCGAGGCAGGCCACTCTATCAAGGTCGACCGTCGTTATTTCTGGACTGATGCTCGGAACGTCATGTGCTGGTTACAATCGGATCACCGCCGGTACTCTCAGTTCGTGGCTTTCCGCGTGGGTGAAATATTGGAAGAGACGGACGTTACGGAATGGAGGTGGATAGGTACAAAGGAGAACGTGGCTGACGACGGAACAAAGTGGCAGTACAAACCGGATCTCAAGCCAGCAAGTCGTTGGTTCAACGGGCCATCGTTCCTGTGGAGACCCAAAATGGAATGGCCGGAGTCGTCGCTAAATGGCCAGGAAACCGCCGAAGAAATCCGTTCAAGCGTGATGCACCATTCAGTTGGGAGAGTTCGTACCGTTTTGTTGCCAGAGAACTTCTCATCGTGGTACCGCTTACGGCGAGCAACGGCTTTCGTCCAACGGTTCGTGAACAATATCCGGCTGAAGAAGGAAGGCCAACAACGGAATGTCGGGCCGCTAACGCAGCACGAGTTTCTCAATGCGGAAGTGTTCCAAATCAAACGAGCACAGGAAGATGTCTACGCAGATGAACTAGCAATCCTAGCAGCGGGTGATCGCCGACTCCAGAAGAAGAACAGCCTGTTCAAGGTTAGTCCGTTCGTTGACAAGCGGGGCGTGATGCGCATCCACAGTCGGTTGGGCGAATGCGACTTCGTAGACGAGAGCAGCAGGTATCCCATCGTGCTCCCTCGAGAGCATCCCGTTACTGCTCTTCTCGTACGTGACGTTCATCTGCGATATCATCATCAGTGCCACGAAACCTGTGTGAACGAAGTGCGCAAAGGATTCCACATCCCACGAGTTCGCAGGGTCTACGATCGAGTGCGTCGAAATTGTCAGTTATGCGAGATACAACGCGCTGCACCAGCACCCCCGATGATGGCTTCGTTACCGAAGGCAAGGATGGCAGCCTTCGTGCGCCCGTTCTCGTACGTGGGCGTGGACTTCTTCGGACCGTTCTTCGTCGTTGTAGGACGTCATCACGAGAAGCGCTGGGGTGTCATCGTAACATGTCTTACGGTTCGAGCGATACACCTCGAATTGGCTGCCTCGTTAAACACCAGCTCATGCATCCTAGCTCTGCGGAACTGCTTTGCTCGACGAGGAACTCCTGTGGAAATCATAAGCGATCGTGGGACGAACTTTGTGGGTGCGGATAAGGAACTTGAAGAGGCGGTAGCGGCGTTGGATCAGAACAGACTTATGGCGGAATTTGTCACGACAAGAACAACGTGGCACTTCAACCCTCCTGCATCGCCGCATATGGGTGGCTGTTGGGAGCGGCTCATTCAATCCGTGAAGAAAGTTCTGTCCCAGATCAAACCGAAACGAGTACCGACGGAATAAGTACTCCGAAGCTACTTGATCGAGATAGAGAACGTCATCAACAGTCGACCATTGACCCACGTTCCCGTGGACGATTATTCATCGCCGGCGCTTACCCCCAACCACTTCCTCCTGGGTTCGTCGGACGGATCGAAGCCACTGGTGCCGTATGACGAATGCCCGTTGATGTTACAACGGTCATGGAAGGCATCACAGGCATTGGCGAACCAGTTTTGGAAACGTTGGGTGACCGAATACCTGCCAACAATTACGCGCCGCACAAAATGGTTCTACCCAGCAAGGCCGATTGCGGTTGGTGCAATTGTCGTCGTGACCGATCCCAGCTTACCGAGGAACTGCTGACCCAAAGGACGAGTGGTGTCGGTGAAGACCTCCGCAGATGGACAAGTTCGGTCGGCGGTTGTCCAGACTGCCGCGAGAATGTACGAGAGACCTGCAACCAAGTTAGCTGTATTGGACGTAGGTGCAAATGGAAGTGGGTCGGACCAGGGTCCAACCACTGGAGGGGACTGTTGCGAACGCCCCTCCTGCGACGCCGCACCTACTGGTTCACCTTATTTGTGCAGCAACGCTGCATCAGTCATCATGAGTGGAGTGAAGCTGGCTGCGGTCACCAACGGACAGGAGGAGCCGTCAATCAATCCGTGAATCGAGGAAGAAACGTCAAAGAAAAGGTACAAGTCATCATCGAGTGAGGTGGAAAACGTTTTCTAATTACTTAAAATATAGTTAAATTCCTTATACTATCTTAACCTACTGTCTTACACACTTAGTTTTTTCTACCGAGCTCGGCTGTGCAAATCTCGGCAAAATAAGTTTTACTGAGATCTCAGCAAACATTTCATTTGTTTGCTGAGATTCAGCTAAGCATTATCCGAGACTCAGCTATCAAATGTCACTTTTGCTGAGATCTCAGTGAAACTTATTTTGCCGAGATTTGCACAGCCGAGCTCGGTAGAAAAAACTAAGTGTGTATGTAAATGTAGTGAAAGGTTTAGGATAACTTACAGGTTATACGAGGATAACTTACAGGTTATACGATAGCGTTGCGCATACCATTACGACCCGGGTAGCGAATAAGAACCTGCACAAACGAAAATTTTAACCGTTTCCACGGTAACAATAAACGTGTTAAAGTTTCGGAAAAATTGTTTCTTGTTGCAAAAGCAACAAACCCAGTCGTAAAACGTACGGTTTGTATAGCGATGATTTAAGGTTACTTGGTGAACAATTAATAGGTCATCAAGTGAAAACTACGCTTATGTACCAGGGAACGATGTCACCGAAGTATATACGTTGAAAAGCATTTAATTTCGTTTCAGTTTTCTTAGCAATACTAGGAAACTAGTGCCCACTGGGACAGAATAGTTATACTTTTCGAAACTAACTTATTGAAATAAAACTCATAAAAATAAATTTCAGTGTAGGGAAAACGTATCGCTATAAAAATGAAACCAATATAGTTCGCGTTGATCTATTTCCTTTCCGTTTGCTCACCTACACATACTCATTGATAAAATAGATAGGAGAACCATGCATTTGTAAAACGATTGAACTTCAGTATGAATACAGCCATCAAAGTCATCAAACGTATACCCAAGTCTAAATTCCAAATCCGAAGAGGTCGAACAGTCCGCCGCGTTTCGCTTTCGAGTCAGTTAAGTTCACTCTGTCAAGTTTAACTTTCGTGTTTTTCCTGAACTCCTGGTACGCCGTCATTTGTTGAGAAGTTCGCGAGTGCGTCACGAACATTTATGGTTTTGAAACCCGGGAGGAATTCCCATTCGTCGTCTGAAGGAGGATATCGTTCTGGATAAGGAGAAATCTTAAGACAAAAACAAAGACAAAGGCTATAGTTATAGCTATAATTATGGCTATGGCTATGGTTATGGCCAGACTTGCAATTGCTCATTACAGCTGAAATGTTAATTTTTGGAATTATGAAACTATGAGATACTATGATGATAATTTGTATTTGTAAGAAACAAGAATGGGTGGTAAAGTTTGTGTATGACATACACAATTTATCAATTTTGCTTTCAGAAGGTCACAACTAGCGATTTTATGATCTCTGATTGTTCGCTCATCGCGTTGCTCATCGTTACAGCTAACCGCTATTATGACCCTCTGAAAGCTTAATTAACATGTTTTATGTATCATACAAATACTTTACCTTCTCTTCTTGCATCTTATCACTAAGAATTACTATTAAAATATTTCATAGCTTCTTAAATCCGAAAATTAGCATTTTGGCTGTAATGAGCATTTGCAAGCTTGGCTATGGTTATGGCTATGGTTATGGCTATGGCTATGGTTATGGCTGTGGCTATGGCTGTGGCTATGGCTGTGGCTATGGCTGTGGCTATGGCTTATTCTATGGCTATGTCTGTGTTTGTTTGTTTAATGGAACTTCAGTGAAGTTTGTAGATCTTCAGATAAATTTGTTGAACTTTGTAGATCTTCAGAGAAATTTGCAGAGCTTAAGAGAAGTTCGTAGTTTTTGATATAAATTTTAAGTACATCATGGAAGTTTGTGGACATTCAGAAAAATTTGCAGTGCTTCAGGAAAGCTCGTAGATCTTCAGAGAAGTTTTCAGAATTTCAGGAAGGTACACAGAACTTCAGCAAAGTGCATAGATTCAGGAAAGTGCATAAATTTTCAGAAACATTTTCAGAAACATTTTCAGAAACATTTTCTGAAATGCAGGCAAGTTCAAAGATCGTGAGAGAAATTAACAGAACTTCATGGATGTTCGTAGATCTCTAGACTAATATGGAGTACTTTTGAAAAGTTCACAGAACTTTTAGGAAATTGGCAGGACTTCAGGGAAATTCACTGAACTTTAGGGAAGTTTGTAGATCTTCAGAAAATTGCAACAGAAGATCAGGAAATTTGATGATGATGATGATGGTCCCACCTCTTACCCCTACAAAGGTTTGAGCTGGACGATTGATTAATTAAGATAATTAATTATGACATTTTAACCAGGTTTGCAAACAAAATCGAACTGGTTACAGCTACAGATATAAATTCCCACTACAGTATACAGTTATTTTATCAAATGTTAAAATTAGTCCTCTATATCTGTATAACGCGCGCGAGGCTCAAACTTTTGTAGACTACTTTCTTTTTTTTTTTTTGACTACTACTATAAAACCAAATATCAAAAATCCATCATCACCATCGTAACGATCAAAATAGTTTTTTTTTTTTTTGTAAGTCTACACATACATTTTTAGAACTTGAATGTTCATTGAATTTCCGAGCGGTCCTCCGAACAGTGTTCTTCTTAGAATTTCCGAGGTAGGCTCGGAGATTCCAAGATTTTCATAGAACTTCCTAACAGATCGTAGAAATTCGAGAATGTTAAAAAAAAAAACTTCCGAGATGGTCGTAGATATTCCAAGTTGTTCATAGAATTTCCAAGTAATACAAAAAACTTTCGATATGTTCAGAGAAACTTCAAGATGTTCATAAAACTTTCAAGCAGAAGTAATAACCTTAAAATAACTTTTTCTTCAACTCAACATAAAATTATCATTAAGTATCTTTAACATAACTTTAAAATAACTTAAACAAATATTTAGCATAATATCACTGAAGCCTAAACTTAACTTCAACTTATCATTGACTTAAATTAAACTCAACTTGATTTTATCTTAAGCAAAAGTTCAACTTTATTTTAACTAAACTTGAACTTGTAAGCTAAATTTTGTAACAAAAGAAACTTCACTTTAACTAATCTAAACATAAACTTAACTTTAAAGTTAATTTAAATTAACTTTGAATTCATTTTAACATAGCAAAAAACCTCCAAGTGAAGTGATTGTTGATACTTGCAGAAGTATCAAGCAGTACCAAAAACTTCCAAGAACTTCCAAAATATTCCAAGAACAGTCAATAAATTCCAAAAGCTTTCAACAACTTCCAAGAAGTGAACTGGAGTTTTCCTGAATTTCCATGGAAATAACATTAATAAAACTTAAACTTAACACTTTTTTTAGTTTAAGCTTTATCATTACTTTAGCTAATGTTTAACCTAACTTTAGCTGAAAATTAACTTAACTTTAACTAATGCTTTGCTAAACTTTAACTTAACAGTGTCTTAATTTTAATTCAACTTGAATAAACCTTTTTCTAAACTTTGACTTTAGTTAAACTCAACTTTATCTTATAAACTTTACGAAACTTTTAATAAACTTTAACACAGCTTCAACTAACTAGCTTCTTTTAACAGTATCTTGACTTTTTCTTGGCTTTAACAAAATTTGAAAACATGATTACCTTACCCTTAACTAAACTTTGACTAAACCTTCAATAAAATTTAACTAAACTTTGACTCAACGTTAACTTAACTTGATATTTTCTGTAACATAACTTTAACAAATTAACTTCGCTATAATTTTAACCAAACATTACTTAACTTATCTGTAACTAAACGTTAACTGAAAGCAAAACAATAATGCTTCAACTTTACTTTAACATACGTTTAATATAATTTTAACAAAACTTTATGTTATTAACTAAACATAACTTTTAGTTTAACATAACTTCAACTTATATTGTACTGAGTTTTAACATAATTTTCTAATAATTTTAACTTAATTTTAACATATTATTGGCTTTAATTATAACTTAACTGAATTTTAACGAAACCTTCCCTAAACTTTAACTAAACTTTGGCTTAATCTTAACTTAACAGGTTTTTATCTCTCATAAAACTTTGACATATATTTTACTAATTAAATTAACTCAACTATTACTTAATTTTTTAACTACACATTAACTTTTATTTCTTAATTTAATTTAACTTTGGTTTAATTTTATCTTAACAAGAACTTTCAAGTTTCAAAAACTGACAAGAACTGAAGTTTCCCTGAAATTGCCTGGAAATAACTTGAACTTAACTTCAACTTACCTTTAACTAAACATTAACATGACTTTTATATAACTTTAACTTAACTTTAACTAATTAACTTTTATTGACTATAGGTCAGCTTCATCTAAACATTAACTTAACTTCTATTTTACATTAACTTAACTCAACATAACTATAAAATAGCTTTAACACATATTTAACTTAGCTGTAGATAAATTTTATCTTAAGCTTCACTTATAATTATCTTAACTTAAACTTTATATTAACTTAATTTAATTTTATTTTTTTGCTTTATCATAACTTTAACTAATTAACTAAACTTTACTTTAACATTTTGGGTAAGAGGGTTGGGTTTGCAGCATAATTCGTAATGGTAAACTATAAGATGAATTAATGTCCTAACGATCATATACGAAGGATCTTAGGATTGAACCGACGGTCTTCTGCTCAGTAAGAATTTTAAGACTAGTCATAGCCAGAGCCAAAGCCATAGACAAAGACAAAAACAATACAAAAAACAAGACAAAAAAACAAGACGAAAAACAAGACAAAAACAAAGACAAAGGCTATAGTTATGGCTATAGTTATGACTATGGCTATGGCTATGGCCAGACTTGCAATTGCTCATTATAGCTAAAATGTTAATTTTTGGAATTATGAAACTATGAGATACTATGATAATTTTTATTTGTAAGAAACAAGAATGGGTGGAAAAGTTTGTGTATGACATACACAATTTATAAATTTTGCTTTCAGAAGGTCACAACTAGCGATTTTATGATCTCTGATTGCTCGCTCATCACGTTGCTCATCGTTACAGCTAATCGCTATTGTGAACCTCTGAAGGCTAAATTAACACGTTTTATGTATCATACAAATACTTTACCTTCTCTTCTTGCATCTTGTCACTAAGAATTACCATTAACAAATTTCATAGCTTCATAAATCCAAAAAATAAGCATTTTGGCTGTAATGAGCATTTGCAAGCTTGGCTTTGGTTATGGCTATGGTTATGGCTATGGCTATGGCTATGGCTATGGCTATGGCTATGGCTATGGCTATGGCTATGGCGGCTATGGCTATGGCTATGGCTATGGCTATGGCTATGGCTATGGCTATGGCTATGACTATGGCTATGGCTATGACTAGTCTTAAAATTCTTACTGAGCAGAAGACCGTCGGTTCAATCCTAAGATCCTTCGTATATGATCGTTAGGACATTAATTCATCTTATAGTTTACCATTACGAATTATGCTGCAAACCCAACCCTCTTACCCAAAATGTTAAAGTAAAGTTTAGGTAATTAGTTAAAGTTATGATAAAGCAAAAAAATAAAATTAAATCAAGTTTATATAAAGTTTCAGTTAAGATAATTATAAGTGAAGCTTAAGATAAAATTTATCTACAGCTAAGTTAAATATGTGTTAAAGCTATTTAATAGTTATGTTGAGTTAAGTTAAAGTAAAATGGAAATTAAGTTCATGTTTAGATGAAGCTGACCTATAGTCAATAAAAGTTAGTTAAAGTTATGGTAATGTTATATAAAAGTTATGTTAATGTTTAGTTAAAGTTAAGTTCAAGTTAAGTTCAAGTTATTTCCAGGCAATTTCAGGGAAACTTCAGTTCTTGTCAGTTTTTGAAACTTGAAAGTTCTTGTTAAGATAAAATTAAATCAAAGTTAAATTAAATTAAGAAATAAAAGTTAATGTGTAGTTAAAAAGTTAAATAATAGTTGAAAACAAAGACAAAGGCAATAGTTATAGCTATAGTTATGAATATGGCTATGGCTATGGCCAGACTTGCAATTGCTCATTACAGCAAAAATGTTGATTTTTGGAATTATGAAACTATGAGATGCTATGATAATTTTTATTTGTAAGAAACAAGAATGGGTGGTAAAGTTTGTGTATGACATACACAATTTATCAATTTTGCTTTCAGAAGGTCACAACTAGCGATTTTATGATCTCTGATTGCTCGCTCATCACGTTGCTCATCGTTACAGCTAATCGCTATTGTGAACCTCTGAAAGCTAAATTAACACGTTTTATGTATCATACAAATACTTTACCTTCTCTTCTTGCACCTTGTCACTAAGAATTATCATTAACAAATTTCATAGCTTCATAAATCCAAAAATTAGCATTTTGGCTGTAATGAGCATTTGCAAGCTTGGCTATGGTTATGGCTATGGTTAGGGCTATGGTTATGGCTATGGTTATGGCTATGGTTATGGCTATGGTTATGGCTATGGTTATGGCTATATCTGCTATGGTTATGGCTATGGCTATGACTATGGCTATGGCTATGACTTTGACTATGTCAATTTATCCAAAGAAAATTATCCAATTTTTCAAAAAAACGTCGTTTAATATTCAAATTTTATTTAAATTAACTTTACAACATGTGTTGTGACTACTTCTCCGAGTTCACTATTAAAAAGGTATAAAAAGTAACAAGGACTAAAATGTGTTCCTTTGATTACTGAAAAATCCTGCTACCCTAGTTTGAAGATGTCAGAACTTGGGTTTAGGAAATAGATCTTATAACAGTAACGCACCACGAAAAGGTAATCTACCAGCGTTACTGGTGTATATCCAAAGCCAAAGACAAAGTTAATGACAAAGACAAAGACAAAGACAAAGACAAAGACAAAGACAAATACAAAGACAAATACAAAGACAAAGACAAAGACAAAGACAAAGACAAAGACAAAGACAAAGACAAAGGCACAGACAAACACAAAGGCTATAGTTATGGCTATAGTTATGGCTATAGTTATGGCTATAGTTATGGCTATAATTATGGCTATAGTTATGGCTATGGCTATGGCTATGGCTATGGTTATGGCCAGACTTGCAATTGCTCATTACAGCTAAAATGTTAATTTTTGGAATTATGAAACTATGAGATACCATGATAATTTTTATTTGTAAGAAACAAGAATGGGTGGTAAAGTTTGTGTATGACATACACAATTTATCAATTTTGCTTTAAGAAGGTCACAACTAGCGATTTTATGATCTCTGATTGTTCGCTCATCGCGTTGCTCATCGTTACAGCTAATCGCTATTATGACCCTCTGAAAGCTTAATTAACATGTTTTATGTATCATACAAATACTTTACCTTCTCTTCTTGCATCTTATCACTAAGAATTACTGTTAAAAATTTTCATAGCTTCTTACATCCGAAAATTAGCATTTTGGCTGTAATGAGCATTTGCAAGCTTGGCTATGGTTATGGCTATGGTTATGGCTGTGGCTATGGCTGTGGCTATGGCTGTGGCTATGGCTGTGGCTATGGTTGTGGCTATGGCTTATTCTATGGCTATGTCTGTGTTTGTTTGTTTAATGGAACTTCAGTGAAGTTTGTAGATCTTCAGATAAATTTGTTGAACTTTGTAGATCTTCAGAGAAATTTGCAGAGCTTAAGAGAAGTTCGTAGTTTTTGATATAAATTTTAAGTACATCATGGAAGTTTGTGGACATTCAGAAAAATTTGCAGTGCTTCAGGAAAGCTCGTAGATCTTCAGAGAAGTTTTCAGAATTTCAGGAAGGTACACAGAACTTCAGCAAAGTGCATAGATTCAGGAAAGTGCATAAATTTTCAGAAACATTTTCAGAAACATTTTCTGAAATGCAGGCAAGTTCAAAGATCGTGAGAGAAATTAACAGAACTTCATGGATGTTCGTAGATCTCTAGACTAATATGGAGTACTTTTGAAAAGTTCACAGAACTTTTAGGAAATTGGCAGGACTTCAGGGAAATTCATTGAACTTTAGGGAAGTTTGTAGATCTTCAGAAAATTGCAACAGAAGATCAGGAAATTTGATGATGATGATGATGGTCCCACCTCTTACCCCTACAAAGGTTTGAGCTGGACGATTGATTAATTAAGATAATTAATTATGACATTTTAACCAGGTTTGCAAACAAAATCGAACTGGTTACAGCTACAGATATAAATTCCCACTACAGTATGCAGTTATTTTATCAAATGTTAAAACTAGTCCTCTATATCTGTATAACGCGCGCGAGGCTCAAACTTTTGTAGACTACTTTCTTTTTTTTTTTTGACTACTACTATAAAACCAAATATCAAAAATCCATCATCACCATCGTAACGATCAAAATAGTTTTTGTTTTTTTTTTTTTTTTTTTTTTTTGTAAGTCTACACATAAATTTTTAGAACTTGAATGTTCATTGAATTTCCGAGCGGTCCTCCGAACAGTGTTCTTCTTAGAATTTCCGAGGTAGGCTCAGAGATTCCAAGATTTTCATAGAACTTCCTAACAGATCGTAGAAATTCGAGAATGTTAAAAAAAAAACTTCCGAGATGGTCGTAAATATTCCAAGTTGTTCATAGAATTTCCAAGTAATACAAAAAACTTTCGATATGTTCAGAGAAACTTCAAGATGTTCATAAAACTTTCAAGCAGAAGTAATAACCTTAAAATAACTTTTTCTTCAACTCAACATAAAATTATCATTAAGTATCTTTAACATAACTTTAAAATAACTTAAACAAATATTTAGCATAATATCACTATAGCCTAAACTTAACTTCAACTTATCATTGACTTAAATTAAACTCAACTTGATTTTATCTTAAGCAAAAGTTCAACTTTATTTTAACTAAACTTGAACTTGTAAGCTAAATTTTGTAACAAAAGAAACTTCACTTTAACTAATCTAAACATAAACTTAACTTTAAAGTTTATTTAAATTAACTTTGAATTCATTTTAACATAGCAAAAAACCTCCAAGTGAAGTGATTGTTGATACTTGCAGAAGCATCAAGCAGTACCAAAAACTTCCAAGAACTTCCAAAATATTCCAAGAACAGTCAATAAATTCCAAAAGCTTTCAACAACTTCCAAGAAGTCCACGAACTGGAGTTTTCCTGAATTTCCATGGAAATAACATTATTAAAACTTAAACTTAACACTTTTTTTAGTTTAAGCTTTATCATTACTTTACCAAATATTTAACCTAACTTTAGCTGAAAATTAACTTAACTTTAACTAAAGCTTTGCTAAACTTTAACTAAACAGTGTCTTAATTTTAATTCAACTTGAATAAACCTTTTTCTAAGCTTTGACTTTAGTTAAACTTAACTTTATCTTATAAACTTTACGAAACTTTTAATAAACTTTAACACAGCTTCAACTAACTAGCTTATTTTAACAGTATCTTGACTTTTTCTTGGCTTTAACAAAATTTGAAAACATGATTACCTTACCTTTAACTAAACTTTAACTAAACCTTCAATAAACTTTAACTAAACTTTGACTCAACGTTAACTTAACTTGATATTTTCTGTAACATAACTTTAACAAATTAACTTCGCTATAATTTTAACCATACATTACTTAACTTATCTGTAACTAAACGTTAACTGAAAGCAAAACAATAATGCTTCAACTTTACTTTAACATACGTTTAATATAATTTTAACAAAACTTTATGTTATTAACTAAACATAACTTTTAGTTTAACATAACTTCAACTTATATTGTACTGAGTTTTAACATAGTTTTCTAATCATTTTAACTTAATTTTAACATATTATTGGCTTTAATTATAACTTAACTGAATTTTAACGAAACCTTCCCTAAACTTTAACTAAACTTTGGCTTAATCTTAACTTAACTGGTTTTTATCTCTCATAAAACTTTGACATATATTTTACTAATTTAATTAACTCAACTATTACTTAACTTTTTAACTACACATTAACTTTTATTTTTTAATTTAATTTAACTTTGGTTTAATTTTATCTTAACAAGAACTTTCAAGTTTCAAAAACTGACAAGAAATGAAGTTTCCCTGAAATTGCCTGGAAATAACTTGAACTTAACTTCAACTTAACTTTAACTTAACATTAACATGACTTTTATATAACTTTAACTTAACTTTAACTAATTAACTTTTATTGACTATAGGTCAGCTTCATCTAAACATTAACTTAACTTCCATTTTACTTTAACTTAACTCGACATAACTATTAAATAGCTTTAACACATATTTAACTTAGCTGTAGATAAACTTTATCTTAAGCTTCACTTATAATTATCTTAACTTAAACTTTATATTAACTTAATTTAATTTTATTTTTTTGCTTTATCATAACTTTAACTAATTAACTAAACTTTACTTTAACATTTTGGGTAATAGGGTTGGGTTTGCAGCATAATTCGTAATGGTAAACTATAAGATGAATTAATGTCCTAACGATCATGTACGAAGGATCTTAGGATTGAACCGACGGTCTTCTGCTCAGTAAGAATTTTAACACTAGTCATAGCCAGAGCCAAAGCCATAGACAAAGACAAAAACAAGACAAAAAAACAAGACGAAAAACAAGACAAAAACAAAGACAAAGGCTATAGTTATGGCTATAGTTATGACTATGGCTATGGCTATGGCCAGACTTGCAATTGCTCATTATAGCTAAAATGTTAATTTTTGGAATTATGAAACTATGAGATACTATGATAATTTTTATTTGTAAGAAACAAGAATGGGTGGTAAAGTTTGTGTATGACATACACAATTTATAAATTTTGCTTTCAGAAGGTCACAACTAGCGATTTTATGATCTCTGATTGCTCGCTCATCACGTTGCTCATCGTTACAGCTAATCGCTATTGTGAACCTCTGAAGGCTAAATTAACACGTTTTATGTATCATACAAATACTTTACCTTCTCTTCTTGCATCTTGTCACTAAGAATTACCATTAACAAATTTCATAGCTTCATAAATCGAAAAATAAGCATTTTGGCTGTAATGAGCATTTGCAAGCTTGGCTTTGGTTATGGCTATGGTTATGGCTATGGCTATGGCTATGGCTATGGCTATGGCTATGGCTATGGCTATGGCTATGGCTATGGCTATGGCTATGGCTATGGCTATGACTAGTCTTAAAATTCTTACTGAGCAGAAGACCGTCGGTTCAATCCTAAGATCCTTCGTATATGATCGTTAGGACATTAATTCATCTTATAGTTTACCATTACGAATTATGCTGCAAACCCAACCCTATTACCCAAAATGTTAAAGTAAAGTTTAGTTAATTAGTTAAAGTTATGATAAAGCAAAAAAATAAAATTAAATTAAGTTAATATAAAGTTTAAGTTAAGATAATTATAAGTGAAGCTTAAGATAAAGTTTATCTACAGCTAAGTTAAATATGTGTTAAAGCTATTTAATAGTTATGTCGAGTTAAGTTAAAGTAAAATGGAAGTTAAGTTAATGTTTAGATGAAGCTGACCTATAGTCAATAAAAGTTAATTAGTTAAAGTTAAGTTAAAGTTATATAAAAGTTATGTTAATGTTTAGTTAAAGTTAAGTTCAAGTTAAGTTCAAGTTATTTCCAGGCAATTTCAGGGAAACTTCAGTTCTTGTCAGTTTTTGAAACTTGAAAGTTCTTGTTAAGATAAAATTAAATCAAAGTTAAATTAAATTAAGAAATAAAAGTTAATGTGTAGTTAAAAAGTTAAATAATAGTTGAAAACAAAGACAAAGGCTATAGTTATAGCTATAGTTATGAATATGGCTATGGCTATGGCCAGACTTGCAATTGCTCATTACAGCTAAAATGTTGATTTTTGGAATTATGAAACTATGAGATGCTATGATAATTTTTATTTGTAAGAAACAAGAATGGGTGGTAAAGTTTGTGTATGACATACACAATTTATAAATTTTGCTTTCAGAAGGTCACAACTAGCGATTTTATGATCTCTGATTGCTCGCTCATCACGTTGCTCATCGTTACAGCTAATCGCTATTGTGAACCTCTGAAAGCTAAATTAACACGTTTTATGTATCATACAAATACTTTACCTTCTCTTCTTGCACCTTGTCACTAAGAATTACCATTAACAAATTTCATAGCTTCATAAATCCAAAAATTAGCATTTTGGCTGTAATGAGCATTTGCAAGCTTGGCTATGGTTATGGCTATGGTTATGGCTATATCTGCTATGGTTATTGCTATGGCTATGACTATGGCTATGGCTATGGCTATGACTTTGACTATGTCAATTTATCCAAAGAAAATTATCCAATTTTTCAAAAAAACGTCGTTTAATATTCAAATTTTATTTAAATTAACTTTACAACATGTGTTGTGACTACTTCTCCGAGTTCACTATTAAAAAGGTATAAAAAGTAACAAGGACTAAAATGTGTTCCTTTGATTACTGAAAAATCCTGCTACCCTAGTTTGAAGATGTCAGAACTTGGGTTTAGGAAATAGATCTTATAACAGTAACGCACCACGTAAAGGTAATCTACCAGCGTTACTGGTGTATATCCAAAGCCAAAGACAAAGTTAATGACAAAGACAAAGACAAAGACAAAGACAAAGACAAAGACAAATACAAAGACAAATACAAAGACAAATACAAAGACAAAGACAAAGACAAAGACAAATACAAAGACAAATACAAAGACAAAGACAAAGACAAAGACAAAGACAAAGATAAAGACAAAGATAAAGACAAAGACAAAGACAAAGACAAAGACAAAGACAAATACAAAGACAAAGGCACAGACAAAGACGAAGGCTATAGTTATGGCTATAGTTATGGCTATAGTTATGGCTATAGTTATGGCTATAGTTATGGCTATGGCTATGGTTATGGCCAGACTTGCAATTGCTCATTACAGCTAAAATGTTAATTTTTGGAATTATGAAACTATGAGATACTATAATGATAATTTTTATTTGTTAGAAACAAGAATGGGTGGTAAAGTTTGTGTATGACATACACAATTTATCAATTTTGCTTTCAGAAGGTCACAACTAGCGATTTTATGATCTCTGATTGTTCGCTCATCGCGTTGCTCATCGTTACAGCTAATCGCTATTATGACCCTCTGAAAGCTTAATTAACATGTTTTATGTATCATACAAATACTTTACCTTCTCTTCTTGCATCTTATCACTAAGAATTGCTATTAAAAATTTTCATAGCTTCTTACATCCGAAAATTAGCATTTTGGCTGTAATGAGCATTTGCAAGCTTGGCTATGGTTATGGCTATGGTTATGGCTGTGGCTATGGCTGTGGCTTTGGCTGTGGCTATGGATGTGGCTATGGCTTTTTCTATGGCTATGTCTGTGTTTGTTTGTTTAATGGAACTTCAGTGAAGTTTGTAGATCTTCAGATAAATTTGTTGAACTTTGTAGATCTTCAGAGAAATTTGCAGAGCTTAAGAGAAGTTCGTAGTTTTTGATATAAATTTTAAGTACATCATGGAAGTTTGTGGACATTCAGAAAAATTTGCAGTGCTTCAGGAAAGCTCGTAGATCTTCAGAGAAGTTTTCAGAATTTCAGGAAGGTACACAGAACTTCAGCAAAGTGCATAGATTCAGGAAAGTGCAAAAATTTTCAGAAACATTTTCAGAAACATTTTCTGAAATGCAGGCAAGTTCAAAGATCGTGAGAGAAATTAACAGAACTTCATGGATGTTCGTAGATCTCTAGACTAATATGGAGTACTTTTGAAAAGTTCACAGAACTTTTAGGAAATTGGCAGGACTTCAGGGAAATTCATTGAACTTTAGGGAAGTTTGTAGATCTTCAGAAAATTGCAACAGAAGATCAGGAAATTTGATGATGATGATGATGGTCCCACCTCTTACCCCTACAAAGGTTTGAGCTGGACGATTGATTAATTAAGATAATTAATTATGACATTTTAACCAGGTTTGCAAACAAAATCGAACTGGTTACAGCTACAGATATAAATTCCCACTACAGTATGCAGTTATTTTATCAAATGTTAAAACTAGTCCTCTATACCTGTATAACGCGCGCGAGGCTCAAACTTTTGTAGACTACTTTCTTTTTTTTTTTTTGACTACTACTATAAAACCAAATATTAAAAATCCATCATCACCATCGTAACGATCAAAATAGTTTTTTTTTTTTTTTTTTTTTTTTTTGTAAGTCTACACATAAATTTTTAGAACTTGAATGTTCATTGAATTTCCGAGCGGTCCTCCGAACAGTGTTCTTCTTAGAATTTCCGAGGTAGGCTCGGAGATTCCAAGATTTTCATAGAACTTCCTAACAGATCGTAGAAATTCGAGAATGTTAAAAAAAAAACTTCCGAGATGGTCGTAAATATTCCAAGTTGTTCATAGAATTTCCAAGTAATACAAAAAACTTTCGATATGTTCAGAGAAACTTCAAGATGTTCATAAAACTTTCAAGCAGAAGTAATAACCCTTAATTAACTTTTTCTTCAACTCAACATAAAATTATCATTAAGTTATCTTTAACATAACTTTAAAATATCTTAAACAAATATTTAGCATAATTTCACTATAGCCTAAACTTAACTTCAACTTATCATTGACTTAAATTAAACTCAACTTGATTTTATCTTAAGCAAAAGTTCAACTTTATTTTAACTAAACTTGAACTTGTAAGCTAAATTTTGTAATAAAAGAAACTTCACTTTAACTAATCTAAACATAAACTTAACTAATCTAATTTAAATTAACTTTGAATTCATTTTAACATAGCAAAAAACCTCCAAGTGAAGTGATTGTTGATACTTGCAGAAGTATCAAGCAGTACCAAAAACTTCCAAGAACTTCCAAAATATTCCAAGAACAGTCAATAAATTCCAAAAGCTTTCAACAACTTCCAAGAAGTCCACGAACTGGAGTTTTCCTGAATTTCCATGGAAATAACATTATTAAAACTTAAACTTAACACTTTTTTTAGTTTAAGCTTTATCATTACTTTACCAAATATTTAACCTAACTTTAGCTGAAAATTAACTTAACTTTAACTAAAGCTTTGCTAAACTTTAACTTAACAGTGTCTTAATTTTAATTCAACTTGAATAAACCTTTTTCTAAACTTTGACTTTAGTTAAACTTAACTTTATCTTATAAACTTTACGAAACTTTTAATAAACTTTAACACAGCTTCAACTAAATAGCTTATTTTAACAGTATCTTGACTTTTTCTTGGCTTTAACAAAATTTGAAAACATGATTACCTTACCTTTAACTAAACTTTAACTAAACCTTCAATAAACTTTAACTAAACTTTGACTCAACGTTAACTTAACTTGATATTTTCTGTAACATAACTTTAACAAATTAACTTCGCTATAATTTTAACCATACATTACTTAACTTATCTGTAACTAAACGTTAACTGAAAGCAAAACAATAATGCTTCAACTTTACTTTAACATACGTTTAATATAATTTTAACAAAACTTTATGTTATTAACTAAACATAACTTTTAGTTTAACATTACTTCAACTTATATTGTACTGAGTTTTAACATAGTTTTCTAATCATTTTAACTTAATTTTAACATATTATTGGCTTTAATTATAACTTAACTAAATTTCAACGAAACCTTCCCTAAACTTTAACTAAACTTTGGCTTAATCTTAACTTAACTGGTTTTTATCTCTCATAAAACTTTGACATATATTTTACTAATTTAATTAACTCAACTATTACTTAACTTTTTAACTACACATTAACTTTTATTTCTTAATTTAATTTAACTTTGGTTTAATTTTATCTTAACAAGAACTTTCAAGTTTCAAAAACTGACAAGAAATGAAGTTTCCCTGAAATTGCCTGGAAATAACTTGAACTTAACTTCAACTTAACTTTAACTTAACATTAACATGACTTTTATATAACTTTAACTTAACTTTAACTAATTAACTTTTATTGACTATAGGTCAGCTTCATCTAAACATTAACTTAACTTCCATTTTACTTTAACTTAACTCGACATAACTATTAAATAGCTTTAACACATATTTAACTTAGCTGTAGATAAACTTTATCTTAAGCTTCACTTATAATTATCTTAACTTAAACTTTATATTAACTTAATTTAATTTTATTTTTTTGCTTTATCATAACTTTAACTAATTAACTAAACTTTACTTTAACATGTTGGGTAATAGGGTTGGGTTTGCAGCATAATTCGTAATGGTAAACTATAAGATGAATTAATGTCCTAACGATCATGTACGAAGGATCTTAGGATTGAACCGACGGTCTTCTGCTCAGTAAGAATTTTAAGACTAGTCATAGCCAGAGCCAAAGCCATAGACAAAAACAAAAACAAGACAAAAAAACAAGACAAAAAAACAAGACGAAAAACAAGACAAAAACAAAGACAAAGGCTATAGTTATGGCTATAGTTATGACTATGGCTATGGCTATGGCCAGACTTGCAATTGCTCATTATAGCTAAAATGTTAATTTTTGGAATTATGAAACTATGAGATACTATGATAATTTTTATTTGTAAGAAACAAGAATGGGTGGTAAAGTTTGTGTATGACATACACAATTTATAAATTTTGCTTTCAGAAGGTCACAACTAGCGATTTTATGATCTCTGATTGCTCGCTCATCACGTTGCTCATCGTTACAGCTAATCGCTATTGTGAACCTCTGAAGGCTAAATTAACACGTTTTATGTATCATACAAATACTTTACCTTCTCTTCTTGCATCTTGTCACTAAGAATTACCATTAACAAATTTCATAGCTTCATAAATCGAAAAATAAGCATTTTGGCTGTAATGAGCATTTGCAAGCTTGGCTTTGGTTATGGCTATGGCTATGGCTATGGCTATGGCTATGGCTATGGCTATGGCTATGGCTATGGCTATGGCTATGGCTATGGCTATGGCTATGGCTATGGCTATGGCTATGGCTATGGCTATGGCTATGACTAGTCTTAAAATTCTTACTGAGCAGAAGACCGTCGGTTCAATCCTAAGATCCTTCGTATATGATCGTTAGGACATTAATTCATCTTATAGTTTACCATTACGAATTATGCTGCAAACCCAACCCTCTTACCCAAAATGTTAAAGTAAAGTTTAGTTAATTAGTTAAAGTTATGATAAAGCAAAAAAATAAAATTAAATCAAGTTTATATAAAGTTTCAGTTAAGATAATTATAAGTGAAGCTTAAGATAAAATTTATCTACAGCTAAGTTAAATATGTGTTAAAGCTATTTTATAGTTATGTTGAGTTAAGTTAAAGTAAAATGGAAATTAAGTTAATGTTTAGATGAAGCTGACCTATAGTCAATAAAAGTTAGTTAAAGTTATGTTAATGTTATATAAAAGTTATGTTAATGTTTAGTTAAAGTTAAGCTCAAGTTAAGATCAAGTTATTTCCAGGCAATTTCAGGGAAACTTCAGTTCTTGTCAGTTTTTGAAACTTGAAAGTTCTTGTTAAGATAAAATTAAATCAAAGTTAAATTAAATTAAGAAATAAAAGTTAATGTGTAGTTAAAAAGTTAAATAATAGTTGAAAACAAAGACAAAGGCTAAAGTTATAGCTATAGTTATGAATATGGCTATGGCTATGGCCAGACTTGCAATTGCTCATTACAGCTAAAATGTTGATTTTTGGAATTATGAAACTATGAGATGCTATGATAATTTTTATTTTTAAGAAACAAGAATGGGTGGTAAAGTTTGTGTATGACATACACAATTTATAAATTTTGCTTTCAGAAGGTCACAACTAGCGATTTTATGATCTCTGATTGCTCGCTCATCACGTTGCTCATCGTTACAGCTAATCGCTATTGTGAACCTCTGAAAGCTAAATTAACACGTTTTATGCATCATACAAATACTTTACCTTCTCTTCTTGCACCTTGTCACTAAGAATTATCATTAACAAATTTCATAGCTTCATAAATCCAAAAATTAGCATTTTGGCTGCAATGAGCATTTGCAAGCTTGGCTATGGTTATGGCTATGGTTATGGCTATATCTGCTATGGTTATGGCTATGGCTATGACTATGGCTATGGCTATGACTTTGACTATGTCAATTTATCCAAAGAAAATTATCCAATTTTTCAAAAAAACGTCGTTTAATATTCAAATTTTATTTAAATTAACTTTACAACATGTGTTGTGACTACTTCTCCGAGTTCACTATTAAAAAGGTATAAAAAGTAACAAGGACTAAAATGTGTTCCTTTGATTACTGAAAAATCCTGCTACCCTAGTTTGAAGATGTCAGAACTTGGGTTTAGGAAATAGATCTTATAACAGTAACGCACCACGTAAAGGTAATCTACCAGCGTTACTGGTGTATATCCAAAGCCAAAGACAAAGTTAATGACAAAGACAAAGACAAAGACATAGACAAAGACAAAGACAAATACAAAGACAAATACAAAGACAAAGACAAAGACAAAGACAAAGACAAAGACAAAGGCACAGACAAAGACAAAGGCTATAGTTATGGCTATAGTTATGGCTATGGCTATGGTTATGGCCAGACTTGCAATTGCTCATTACAGCTAAAATGTTAATTTTTGGAATTATGAAACTATGAGATACTATGATAATTTTTATTTGTTAGAAACAAGAATGGGTGGTAAAGTTTGTGTATGACATACACAATTTATCAATTTTGCTTTCAGAAGGTCACAACTAGCGATTTTATGATCTCTGATTGTTCGCTCATCGCGTTGCTCATCGTTACAGCTAATCGCTATTATGACCCTCTGAAAGCTTAATTAACATGTTTTATGTATCATACAAATACTTTACCTTCTTTTCTTGCATCTTATCACTAAGAATTACTATTAAAAATTTTCATAGCTTCTTACATCCGAAAATTAGCATTTTGGCTGTAATGAGCATTTGCAAGCTTGGCTATGGTTATGGCTATGGTTATGGCTGTGGCTATGGCTGTGGCTATGGCTGTGGCTATGGCTGTGGCTATGGTTGTGGCTATGGCTTATTCTATGGCTATGTCTGTGTTTGTTTGTTTAATGGAACTTCAGTGAAGTTTGTAGATCTTCAGATAAATTTGTTGAACTTTGTAGATCTTCAGAGAAATTTGCAGAGCTTAAGAGAAGTTCGTAGTTTTTGATATAAATATTAAGTACATCATGGAAGTTTGTGGACATTCAGAAAAATTTGCAGTGCTTCAGGAAAGCTCGTAGATCTTCAGAGAAGTTTTCAGAATTTCAGGAAGGTACACAGAACTTCAGCAAAGTGCATAGATTCAGGAAAGTGCATAAATTTTCAGAAACATTTTCAGAAACATTTTCTGAAATGCAGGCAAGTTCAAAGATCGTGAGAGAAATTAACAGAACTTCATGGATGTTCGTAGATCTCTAGACTAATATGGAGTACTTTTGAAAAGTTCACAGAACTTTTAGGAAATTGGCAGGACTTCAGGGAAATTCAACGAACTTTAGGGAAGTTTGTATATCTTCAGAAAATTGCAACAGAAGATCAGGAAATTTGATGATGATGATGATGGTCCCACCTCTTACCCCTACAAAGGTTTGAGCTGGACGATTGATTAATTAAGATAATTAAGTATGACATTTTAACCAGGTTTGCAAACAAAATCGAACTGGTTACAGCTACAGATATAAATTCCCACTACAGTATACAGTTATTTTATCAAATGTTAAAATTAGTCCTCTATATCTGTATAACGCGCGCGAGGCTCAAACTTTTGTAGACTACTTTCTTTTTTTTTTTTTGACTACTACTATAAAACCAAATATCAAAAATCCATCATCACCATCGTAACGATCAAAATAGTTTTTTTTTTTTTTTTTTTTGTAAGTCTACACATAAATTTTTAGAACTTGAATGTTCATTGAATTTCCGAGCGGTCCTCCGAACAGTGTTCTTCTTAGAATTTCCGAGGTAGGCTCGGAGATTCCAAGATTTTCATAGAACTTCCTAACAGATCGTAGAAATTCGAGAATGTTAAAAAAAAAAACTTCCGAGATGGTCGTAAATATTCCAAGTTGTTCATAGAATTTCCAAGTAATACAAAAAACTTTCGATATGTTCAGAGAAACTTCAAGATGTTCATAAAACTTTCAAGCAGAAGTAATAACCTTAAAATAACTTTTTCTTCAACTCAACAGAAAATTATCATTAAGTATCTTTAACATAACTTTAAAATAACTTAAACAAATATTTAGCATAATATCACTATAGCCTAAACTTAACTTCAACTTATCATTGACTTAAATTAAACTCAACTTGATTTTATCTTAAGCAAAAGTTCAACTTTATTTTAACTAAACTTGAACTTGTAAGCTAAATTTTGTAACAAAAGAAACTTCACTTTAACAAATCTAAACATAAGCTTAACTTTAAAGTTAATTTAAATTAACTTTGAATTCATTTTAACATAGCAAAAAACCTCCAAGTGAAGTGATTGTTGATACTTGCAGAAGTATCAAGCAGTACCAAAAACTTCCAAGAACTTCCAAAATATTCCAAGAACAGTCAATAAATTCCAAAAGCTTTCAACAACTTCCAAGAATTCCACGAACTGGAGTTTTCCTGAATTTCCATGGAAATAACATTATTAAAACTTTAACTTAACACTTTTTTAGTTTAAGCTTTATCATTACTTTACCAAATATTTAACCTAACTTTAGCTGAAAATTAACTTAACTTTAACTAAAGCTTTGCTAAACTTTAACTTAACAGTGTCTTAATTTTAATTCAACTTGAATAAACCTTTTTCTAAACTTTGACTTTAGTTAAACTTAACTTTATCTTATAAACTTTACGAAACTTTTAATAAACTTTAACACAGCTTCAACTAACTAGCTTATTTTAACAGTATCTTGACTTTTTCTTGGCTTTAACAAAATTTGAAAACATGATTACCTTACCTTTAACTAAACTTTAACTAAACCTTCAATAAACTTTAACTAAACTTTGACTCAACGTTAACTTAACTTGATATTTTCTGTAACATAACTTTAACAAATTAACTTCGCTATAATTTTAACCAGACATTACTTAACTTATCTGTAACTAAACGTTAACTGAAAGCAAAACAATAATGCTTCAACTTTACTTTAACATACGTTTAATATAATTTTAACAAAACTTTATGTTATTAACTAAACATAACTTTTAGTTTAACATAACTTCAACTTATATTGTACTGAGTTTTAACATAGTTTTCTAATCATTTTAACTTAATTTTAACATATTATTGGCTTTAATTATAACTTAACTGAATTTTAACGAAACCTTCCCTAAACTTTAACTAAACTTTGGCTTAGTCTTAACTTAACTGGTTTTTATCTCTCATAAAACTTTGACATATATTTTACTAATTTAATTAACTCAACTATTACTTAACTTTTTAACTACACATTAACTTTTATTTTTTAATTTAATTTAACTTTGGTTTAATTTAATCTTAACAAGAACTTTCAAGTTTCAAAAACTGACAAGAAATGAAGTTTCCCTGAAATTGCCTGGAAATAACTTGAACTTAACTTCAACTTAACTTTAACTAAACATTAACATGACTTTTATATAACTTTAACTTAACTTTAACTAATTAACTTTTATTGACTATAGGTCAGCTTCATCTAAACATTAACTTAACTTCCATTTTACTTTAACTTAACTCGACATAACTATTAAATAGCTTTAACACATATTTAACTTAGCTGTAGATAAACTTTATCTTAAGCTTCACTTATAATTATCTTAACTTAAACTTTATATTAACTTAATTTAATTTTATTTTTTTGCTTTATCATAACTTTAACTAATTAACTAAACTTTACTTTAACATTTTGGGTAATAGGGTTGGGTTTGCAGCATAATTCGTAATGGTAAACTATAAGATGAATTAATGTCCTAACGATCATGTACGAAGGATCTTAGGATTGAACCGACGGTCTTCTGCTCAGTAAGAATTTTAACACTAGTCATAGCCAGA
This sequence comes from Ochlerotatus camptorhynchus, assembly GCF_037179485.1. Lineage (NCBI taxonomy): Eukaryota > Metazoa > Arthropoda > Insecta > Diptera > Culicidae > Ochlerotatus > Ochlerotatus camptorhynchus. The sequence continues at coordinate 48,512 of NW_027040659.1, forward strand.
GCCAAAGCCATAGACAAAGACAAAAACAAGACAAAAAAACAAGACGAAAAACAAGACAAAAACAAAGACTAAGGCTATAGTTATGGCTATAGTTATGACTATGGCTATGGCTATGGCCAGACTTGCAATTGCTCATTATAGCTAAAATGTTAATTTTTGGAATTATGAAACTATGAGATACTATGATAATTTTTATTTGTAAGAAACAAGAATGGGTGGTAAAGTTTGTGTATGACATACACAATTTATCAATTTTGCTTTCAGAAGGTCACAACTAGCGATTTTATGATCTCTGATTGCTCGCTCATCACGTTGCTCATCGTTACAGCTAATCGCTATTGTGAACCTCTGAAGGCTAAATTAACACGTTTTATGTATCATACAAATACTTTACCTTCTCTTCTTGCATCTTGTCACTAAGAATTACCATTAACATTTTATAAATCGAAAAATAAGCATTTTGGGCTGTAATGAGCATTTGCAAGCTTGGCTATGGCTATGGCTATGGCTATGGCTATGGCTATGGCTATGGCTATGGCTATGGCTATGGCTATGGCTATGGCTATGGCTATGGCTATGGCTATGGCTATGGCTATGGCTATGGCTATGGCTATGGCTATGGCTATGGCTATGGCTATGGCTATGGCTATGGCTATGGCTATGGCTATGGCTATGGCTATGGCTATGACTAGTCTTAAAATTCTTACTGAGCAGAAGACCGTCGGTTCAATCCTAAGATCCTTCGTATATGATCGTTAGGACATTAATTCATCTCATAGTTTACCATTACGAATTATGCTGCAAACCCAACTCTCTTACCCAAAATGTTAAAGTAAAGTTTAGTTAATTAGTTAAAGTTATGATAAAGCAAAAAAATAAAATTAAATCAAGTTAATATAAAGTTTCAGTTAAGATAATTATAAGTGAAGCTTAAGATAAAATTTATCTACAGCTAAGTTAAATATGTGTTAAAGCTATTTTATAGTTATGTTGAGTTAAGTTAAAGTAAAATGGAAATTAAGTTAATGTTTAGATGAAGCTGACCTATAGTCAATAAAAGTTAGTTAAAGTTATGTTAATGTTATATAAAAGTTATGTTAATGTTTAGTTAAAGTTAAGTTCAAGTTAAGTTCAAGTTATTTCCAGGCAATTTCAGGGAAACTTCAGTTCTTGTCAGTTTTTGAAACTTGAAAGTTCTTGTTAAGATAAAATTAAATCAAAGTTAAATTAAATTAAGAAATAAAAGTTAATGTGTAGTTAAAAAGTTAATGTGTAGTTAAAAAGTTAAATAATAGTTGAAAACAAAGACAAAGGCTATAGTTATAGCTATAGTTATGAATATGGCTATGGCTATGGCCAGACTTGCAATTGCTCATTACAGCTAAAATGTTGATTTTTGGAATTATGAAACTATGAGATGCTATGATAATTTTTATTTTTAATAAACAAGAATGGGTGGTAAAGTTTGTGTATGACATACACAATTTATCAATTTTGCTTTCAGAAGGTCACAACTAGCGATTTTATGATCTCTGATTGCTCGCTCATCACGTTGCTCATCGTTACAGCTAATCGCTATTGTGAACCTCTGAAAGCTAAATTAACACGTTTTATGTATCATACAAATACTTTACCTTCTCTTCTTGCATCTTGTCACTAAGAATTACCATTAACAAATTTCATAGCTTCATAAATCCAAAAATTAGCATTTTGGGCTGTAATGAGCATTTGCAAGTTTGGCTATGGTTATGGCTATGGTTATGGCTATATCTGCTATGGTTATGGCTATATCTGCTATGGTTATGGCTATATCTGCTATGGTTATGGCTATGGCTATGACTATGGCTATGGCTATGACTTTGACTATGTCAATTTATCCAAAGAAAATTATCCAATTTTTCAAAAAAACGTCGTTTAATATTCAAATTTTATTTAAATTAACTTTACAACATGTGTTGTGACTACTTCTCCGAGTTCACTATTAAAAAGGTATAAAAAGTAACAAGGACTAAAATGTGTTCCTTTGATTACTGAAAAATCCTGTTACCCTAGTTTGAAGATGTCAGAACTTGGGTTTAGGAAATAGATCTTATAACAGTAACGCACCACGTAAAGGTAATCTACCAGCGTTACTGGTGTATATCCAAAGCCAAAGACAAAGTTAATGACAAAGACAAAGACAAAGACAAAGACAAAGACAAAGACAAATACAAATACAAAGACAAAGACAAAGACAAAGACAAAGACAAAGACAAAGGCACAGACAAAGACAAAGGCTATAGTTATGGCTATAGTTATGGCTATAGTTATGGCTATGGCTATGGTTATGGCCAGACTTGCAATTGCTCATTACAGCTAAAATGTTAATTTTTGGAATTATGAAACTATGAGATACTATAATGATAATTTTTATTTGTAAGAAACAAGAATGGGTGGTAAAGTTTGTGTATGACATACACAATTTATCAATTTTGCTTTCAGAAGGTCACAACTAGCGATTTTATGATCTCTGATTGTTCGCTCATCGCGTTGCTCATCGTTACAGCTAATCGCTATTATGACCCTCTGAAAGCTTAATTAACATGTTTTATGTATCATACAAATACTTTACCTTCTCTTCTTGCATCTTATCACTAAGAATTACTATTAAAATATGTCATAGCTTCTTAAATCCGAAAATTAGCATTTTGGCTGTAATGAGCATTTGCAAGCTTGGCTATGGTTATGGCTATGGCTATGGTTATGGCTGTGGCTATGTCTGTGGCTATGGCTGTGGCTATGGCTGTGGCTATGGCTGTGGCTATGGCTTATTCTATGGCTATGTCTGTGTTTGTTTGTTTAATGGAACTTCAGTGAAGTTTGTAGATCTTCAGATAAATTTGTTGAACTTTGTAGATCTTCAGAGAAATTTGCAGAGCTTAAGAGAAGTTCGTAGTTTTTGATATAAATTTTAAGTACATCATGGAAGTTTGTGGACATTCAGAAAAATTTGCAGTGCTTCAGGAAAGCTCGTAGATCTTCAGAGAAGTTTTCAGAATTTCAGGAAGGTACACAGAACTTCAGCAAAGTGCATAGATTCAGGAAAGTGCATAAATTTTCAGAAACATTTTCAGAAACATTTTCTGAAATGCAGGCAAGTTCAAAGATCGTGAGCGAAATTAACAGAACTTCATGTATGTTCGTAGATCTCTAGACTAATATGGAGTACTTTTGAAAAGTTCACAGAACTTTTAGGAAATTGGCAGGACTTCAGGGAAATTCATTGAACTTTAGGGAAGTTTGTAGATCTTCAGAAAATTGCAACAGAAGATCAGGAAATTTGATGATGATGATGATGGTCCCACCTCTTACCCCTACAAAGGTTTGAGCTGGACGATTGATTAATTAAGATAATTAATTATGACATTTTAACCAGGTTTGCAAACAAAATCGAACTGGTTACAGCTACAGATATAAATTCCCACTACAGTATACAGTTATTTTATCAAATTTTAAAATTAGTCCTCTATATCTGTATAACGCGCGCGAGGCTCAAACTTTTGTAGACTACTTTCTTTTTTTTTTTTGACTACTACTATAAAACCAAATATCAAAAATCCATCAGCACCATCGTAACGATCAAAATAGTTTTTTTTTTTTTTTTTTTTTTTTTTTTTTATAAGTCTACACATAAATTTTTAGAACTTGAATGTTCATTGAATTTCCGAGCGGTCCTCCGAACAGTGTTCTTCTTAGAATTTCCAAGGTAGGCTCGGAGATTCCAAGATTTTCATAGAACTTCCTAACAGATCGTAGAAATTCGAGAATGTTAAAAAAAAAAACTTCCGAGATGGTCGTAAATATTCCAAGTTGTTCATAGAATTTCCAAGTAATACAAAAAACTTTCGATATGTTCAGAGAAACTTCAAGATGTTCATAAAACTTTCAAGCAGAAGTAATAACCTTAAAATAACTTTTTCTTCAACTCAACATAAAATTATCATTAAGTATCTTTAACATAACTTTAAAATAACTTAAACAAATATTTAGCATAATATCACTATAGCCTAAACTTAACTTCAACTTATCATTGACTTAAATTAAACTCAACTTGATTTTATCTTAAGCAAAAGTTCAACTTTATTTTAACTAAACTTGAACTTGTAAGCTAAATTTTGTAACAAAAGAAACTTCACTTTAACTAATCTTAACATAAACTTAACTTTAAAGTTAATTTAAATTAACTTTGAATTCATTTTAACATAGCAAAAAACCTCCAAGTGAAGTGATTGTTGATACTTGCAGAAGTATCAAGCAGTACCAAAAACTTCCAAGAACTTCCAAAATATTCCAAGAACAGTCAATAAATTCCAAAAGCTTTCAACAACTTCCAAGAAGTCCACGAACTGGAGTTTTCCTGAATTTCCATGGAAATAACATTATTAAAACTTAAACTTAACACTTTTTTTAGTTTAAGCTTTATCATTACTTTACCAAATATTTAACCTAACTTTAGCTGAAAATTAACTTAACTTTAACTAAAGCTTTGCTAGACTTTAACTTAACAGTGTCTTAATTTTAATTCAACTTGAATAAACCTTTTTCTAAACTTTGACTTTAGTTAAACTTAACTTTATCTTATAAACTTTACGAAACTTTTAATAAACTTTAACACAGCTTCAACTAACTAGCTTATTTTAACAGTATCTTGACTTTTTCTTGGCTTTAACAAAATTTGAAAACATGATTACCTTACCTTTAACTAAACTTTAACTAAACCTTCAATAAACTTTAACTAAACTTTGACTCAACGTTAACTTAACTTGATATTTTCTGTAACATAATTTTAACAAATTAACTTCGCTATTATTTTAACCAGACATTACTTAACTTATCTGTAACTAAACGTTAACTGAAAGCAAAACAATAATGCTTCAACTTTACTTTAACATACGTTTAATATAATTTTAACAAAACTTTATGTTATTAACTAAACATAACTTTTAGTTTAACATAACTTCAACTTATATTGTACTGAGTTTTAACTTATATTGTACTAATCATTTTAACTTAATTTTAACATATTATTGGCTTTAATTATAACTTAACTGAATTTTAACAAAACCTTCCCTAAACTTTAACTAAACTTTGGCTTAATCTTAACTTAACTGGTTTTAATCCCTCATAAAACTTTGACATATATTTTACTAATTTAATTAACTCAACTATTACTTAACTTTTTAACTACACATTAACTTTTATTTCTTAATTTAATTTAACTTTGGTTTAATTTTATCTTAACAAGAACTTTCAAGTTTCAAAAACTGACAAGAAATGAAGTTTCCCTGAAATTGCCTGGAAATAACTTGAACTTAACTTCAACTTAACTTTAACTAAACATTAACATGACTTTTATATAACTTTAACTTAACTTTAACTAATTAACTTTTATTGACTATAGGTCAGCTTCATCTAAACATTAACTTAACTTCCATTTTACTTTAACTTAACTCGACATAACTATTAAATAGCTTTAACACATATTTAACTTAGCTGTAGATAAATTTTATCTTAAGCTTCACTTATAATCATCTTAACTTAAACTTTATATTAACTTAATTTAATTTTATTTTCTTGCTTTATCATAACTTTAACTAATTAACTAAACTTTACTTTAACATTTTGGGTAATAGGGTTGGGTTTGCAGCATAATTCGTAATGGTAAACTATAAGATGAATTAATGTCCTAACGATCATATACGAAGGATCTTAGGATTGAACCGACGGTCTTCTGCTCAGTAAGAATTTTAACACTAGTCATAGCCAGAGCCAAAGCCATAGACAAAGACAAAAACAAGACAAAAAAACAAGACGAAAAACAAGACAAAAACAAAGACAAAGGCTATAGTTATGGCTATAGTTATGACTATGGCTATGGCTATGGCCAGACTTGCAATTGCTCATTATAGCTAAAATGTTAATTTTTGGAATTATGAAACTATGAGATACTATGATAATTTTTATTTGTAAGAAACAAGAATGGGTGGTAATGTTTGTGTATGACATACACAATTTATCAATTTTGCTTTCAGAAGGTCACAACTAGCGATTTTATGATCTCTGATTGCTCGCTCATCACGTTGCTCATCGTTACAGCTAATCGCTATTGTGAACCTCTGAAGGCTAAATTAACACGTTTTATGTATCATACAAATACTTTACCTTCTCTTCTTGCATCTTGTCACTAAGAATTACCATTAACAAATGTCATAGCTACATAAATCGAAAAATAAGCATTTTGGCTGTAATGAGCATTTGCAAGCTTGGCTTTGGTTATGGCTATGGTTATGGCTATGGCTATGGCTATGGCTATGGCTATGGCTATGGCTATGGCTATGGCTATGGCTATGGCTATGGCTATGGCTATGGCTATGGCTATGGCTATGGCTATGGCTATGGCTATGGCTATGGCTATGGCTATGGCTATGGCTATGACTAGTCTTAAAATTCTTACTGAGCAGAAGACCGTCGGTTCAATCCTAAGATCCTTCGTATATGATCGTTAGGACATTAATTCATCTTATAGTTTACCATTACGAATTATGCTGCAAACCCAACCCTCTTACCCAAAATGTTAAAGTAAAGTTTAGTTAATTAGTTAAAGTTATGATAAATCAAAAAAATAAAATTAATTCAAGTTAATATAAAGTTTAAGTTAAGATAATTATTAGTGAAGTTTAAGATAAAATTTATCTACAGCTAAGTTAAATATGTGTTAAAGCTATTTTATAGTTATGTTGAGTTAAGTTAAAGTAAAATGGAAGTTAAATTAATGTTTAGATGAAGCTGACCTATAGTCAATAAAAGTTAGTTAAAGTTATGTTAATGTTATATAAAAGTTATGTTAATGTTTAGTTAAAGTTAAGTTCAAGTTAAGTTCAAGTTATTTCCAGGCAATTTCAGGGAAACTTCAGTTCTTGTCAGTTTTTGAAACTTGAAAGTTCTTGTTAAGATAAAATTAAATCAAAGTTAAATTAAATTAAGAAATAAAAGTTAATATGTAGTTAAAAAGTTAAATAATAGTTGAAAACAAAGACAAAGGCTATAGTTATAGCTATAGTTATGAATATGGCTATGGCTATGGCCAGACTTGCAATTGCTCATTACAGCTAAAATGTTGATTTTTGGAATTATGAAACTATGAGATGCTATGATAATTTTTATTTGTAAGAAACAAGAATGGGTGGTAAAGTTTGTGTATGACATACACAATTTATCAATTTTGCTTTCAGAAGGTCACAACTAGCGATTTTATGATCTCTGATTGTTCGCTCATCGCGTTGCTCATCGTTACAGCTAATCGCTATTATGACCCTCTGAAAGCTTAATTAACATGTTTTATGTATCATACAAATACTTTACCTTCTCTTCTTGCATCTTATCACTAAGAATTACTATTAAAATATTTCATAGCTTCTTAAATCCGAAAATTAGCATTTTGGCTGTAATGAGCATTTGCAAGCTTGGCTATGGTTATGGCTATGGCTATGGTTATGGCTGTGGCTATGGCTGTGGCTATGGCTGTGGCTATGGCTGTGGCTATGGCTTATTCTATGGCTATGTCTGTGTTTGTTTGTTTAATGGAACTTCAGTGAAGTTTGTAGATCTTCAGATAAATTTGTTGAACTTTGTAGATCTTCAGAGAAATTTGCAGAGCTTAAGAGAAGTTCGTAGTTTTTGATATAAATATTAAGTACATCATGGAAGTTTGTGGACATTCAGAAAAATTTGCAGTGCTTCAGGAAAGCTCGTAGATCTTCAGAGAAGTTTTCAGAATTTCAGGAAGGTACACAGAACTTCAGCAAAGTGCATAGATTCAGGAAAGTGCATAAATTTTCAGAAACATTTTCAGAAACATTTTCTGAAATGCAGGCAAGTTCAAAGATTGTGAGAGAAATTAACAGAACTTCATGTATGTTCGTAGATCTCTAGACTAATATGGAGTACTTTTGAAAAGTTCACAGAACTTTTAGGAAATTGGCAGGACTTCAGGGAAATTCATTGAACTTTAGGGAAGTTTGTAGATCTTCAGAAAATTGCAACAGAAGATCAGGAAATTTGATGATGATGATGATGGTCCCACCTCTTACCCCTACAAAGGTTTGAGCTGGACGATTGATTAATTAAGATAATTAATTATGACATTTTAACCAGGTTTGCAAACAAAATCGAACTGGTTACAGCTACAGATATAAATTCCCACTACAGTATACAGTTATTTTATCAAATGTTAAAATTAGTCCTCTATATCTGTATAACGCGCGCGAGGCTCAAACTTTTGTAGACTACTTTCTTTTTTTTTTGACTACTACTATAAAACCAAATATCAAAAATCCATCAGCACCATCGTAACGATCAAAATAGTTTTTTTTTTTTTTTTTTTTTTATAAGTCTACACATAATTTTTTAGAACTTGAATGTTCATTGAATTTCCGAGCGGTCCTCCGAACAGTGTTCTTCTTAGAATTTCCAAGGTAGGCTCGGAGATTCCAAGATTTTCATAGAACTTCCTAACAGATCGTAGAAATTCGAGAATGTTAAAAAAAAAAACTTCCGAGGTGGTCGTAAATATTCCAAGTTGTTCATAGAATTTCCAAGTAATACAAAAAACTTTCGATATGTTCAGAGAAACTTCAAGATGTTCATAAAACTTTCAAGCAGAAGTAATAACCTTAAAATAACTTTTTCTTCAACTCAACATAAAATTATCATTAAGTATCTTTAACATAACTTTAAAATAACTTAAACAAATATTTAGCATAATATCACTATAGCCTAAACTTAACTTCAACTTATCATTGACTTAAATTAAACTCAACTTGATTTTATCTTAAGCAAAAGTTCAACTTTATTTTAACTAAACTTGAACTTGTAAGCTAAATTTTGTAACAAAAGAAACTTCACTTTAACTAATCTAAACATAAACTTAACTTTAAAGTTAATTTAAATTAACTTTGAATTCATTTTAACATAGCAAAAAACCTCCAAGTGAAGTGATTGTTGATACTTGCAGAAGTATCAAGCAGTACCAAAAACTTCCAAGAACTTCCAAAATATTCCAAGAACAGTCAATAAATTCCAAAAGCTTTCAACAACTTCCAAGAAGTCCACGAACTGGAGTTTTCCTGAATTTCCATGGAAATAACATTATTAAAACTTAAACTTAACACTTTTTTTAGTTTAAGCTTTATCATTACTTTACCAAATATTTAACCTAACTTTAGCTGAAAATTAACTTAACTTTAACTAAGGCTTTGCTAGACTTTAACTTAACAGTGTCTTAATTTTAATTCAACTTGAATAAACCTTTTTCTAAACTTTGACTTTAGTTAAACTTAACTTTATCTTATAAACTTTACGAAACTTTTAATAAACTTTAACACAGCTTCAACTAACTAGCTTATTTTAACAGTATCTTGACTTTTTCTTGGCTTTAACAAAATTTGAAAACATGATTACCTTACCTTTAACTAAACTTTAACTAAACCTTCAATAAACTTTAACTAAACTTTGACTCAACGTTAACTTAACTTGATATTTTCTGTAACATAATTTTAATACATTAACTTCGCTATAATTTTAACCAGACATTACTTAACTTATCTGTAACTAAACGTTAACTGAAAGCAAAACAATAATGCTTCAACTTTACTTTAACATACGTTTAATATAATTTTAACAAAACTTTATGTTATTAACTAAACATAACTTTTAGTTTAACATAACTTCAACTTATATTGTACTGAGTTTTAACATAGTTTTCTAATCATTTTAACTTAATTTTAACATATTATTGGCTTTAATTATAACTTAACTGAATTTTAACAAAACCTTCCCTAAACTTTAACTAAACTTTGGCTTAATCTTAACTTAACTGGTTTTAATCCCTCATAAAACTTTGACATATATTTTACTAATTTAATTAACTCAACTATTACTTAACTTTTTAACTACACATTAACTTTTATTTCTTAATTTAATTTAACTTTGGTTTAATTTTATCTTAACAAGAACTTTCAAGTTTCAAAAACTGACAAGAAATGAAGTTTCCCTGAAATTGCCTGGAAATAACTTGAACTTAACTTCAACTTAACTTTAACTAAACATTAACATGACTTTTATATAACTTTAACTTAACTTTAACTAATTAACTTTTATTGACTATAGGTAAGCTTCATCTAAACATTAACTTAACTTCCATTTTACTTTAACTTAACTCGACATAACTATTAAATAGCTTTAACACATATTTAACTTAGCTGTAGATAAATTTTATCTTAAGCTTCACTTATAATCATCTTAACTTAAACTTTATATTAACTTAATTTAATTTTATTTTTTTGCTTTATCATAACTTTAACTAATTAACTAAACTTTACTTTAACATTTTGGGTAATAGGGTTGGGTTTGCAGCATAATTTGTAATGGTAAACTATAAGATGAATTAATGTCCTAACGATCATGTACGAAGGATCTTAGGATTGAACCGACGGTCTTCTGCTCAGTAAGAATTTTAACACTAGTCATAGCCAGAGCCAAAGCCATAGACAAAGACAAAAACAAGACAAAAAAACAAGACGAAAAACAAGACAAAAACAAAGACAAAGGCTATAGTTATGGCTATAGTTATGACTATGGCTATGGCTATGGCCAGACTTGCAATTGCTCATTATAGCTAAAATGTTAATTTTTGGAATTATGAAACTATGAGATACTATGATAATTTTTATTTGTAAGAAACAAGAATGGGTGGTAAAGTTTGTGTATGACATACACAATTTATAAATTTTGCTTTCAGAAGGTCACAACTAGCGATTTTATGATCTCTGATTGCTCGCTCATCACGTTGCTCATCGTTACAGCTAATCGCTATTGTGAACCTCTGAAGGCTAAATTAACACGTTTTATGTATCATACAAATACTTTGCCTTCTCTTCTTGCATCTTGTCACTAAGAATTACCATTAACCAATTTCATAGCTTCATAAATCGAAAAATAAGCATTTTGGCTGTAATGAGCATTTGCAAGCTTGGCTTTGGTTATGGCTATGGTTATGGCTATGGCTATGGCTATGGCTATGGCTATGGCTATGGCTATGGCTATGGCTATGGCTATGGCTATGGCTATGGCTATGGCTATGGCTATGGCTATGGCTATGGCTATGGCTATGGCTATGGCTATGGCTATGGCTATGACTAGTCTTAAAATTCTTACTGAGCAGAAGACCGTCGGTTCAATCCTAAGATCCTTCGTATATGATCGTAAGGACATTAATTCATCTTATAGTTTACCATTACGAATTATGCTGCAAACCCAACCCTCTTACCCAAAATGTTAAAGTAAAGTTTAGTTAATTAGTTAAAGTTATGATAAAGCAAAAAAATAAAATTAATTCAAGTTAATATAAAGTTTAAGTTAAGATAATTATTAGTGAAGCTTAAGATAAAATTTATCTACAGCTAAGTTAAATATGTGTTAAAGCTATTTTATAGTTATGTTGAGTTAAGTTAAAGTAAAATGGAAGTTAAATTAATGTTTAGATGAAGCTGACCTATAGTCAATAAAAGTTAGTTAAAGTTATGTTAATGTTATATAAAAGTTATGTTAATGTTTAGTTAAAGTTAAGTTCAAGTTAAGTTCAAGTTATTTCCAGGCAATTTCAGGGAAACTTCAGTTCTTGTCAGTTTTTGAAACTTGAAAGTTCTTGTTAAGATAAAATTAAATCAAAGTTAAATTAAATTAAGAAATAAAAGTTAATGTGTAGTTAAAAAGTTAAATAATAGTTGAAAACAAAGACAAAGGCTATAGTTATAGCTATAGTTATGAATATGGCTATGGCTATGGCCAGACTTGCAATTGCTCATTACAGCTAAAATGTTGATTTTTGGAATTATGAAACTATGAGATGCTATGATAATTTTTATTTGTAAGAAACAAGAATGGGTGGTAAAGTTTGTGTATGACATACACAATTTATAAATTTTGCTTTCAGAAGGTCACAACTAGCGATTTTATGATCTCTGATTGCTCGCTCATCACGTTGCTCATCGTTACAGCTAATCGCTATTGTGAACCTCTGAAAGCTAAATTAACACGTTTTATGTATCATACAAATACTTTACCTTCTCTTCTTGCACCTTGTCACTAAGAATTACCATTAACAAATTTCATAGCTTCATAAATCCAAAAATTAGCATTTTGGCTGTAATGAGCATTTGCAAGCTTGGCTATGGTTATGGCTATGGTTATGGCTATATCTGCTATGGTTATGGCTATGGCTATGACTATGGCTATGGCTATGACTTTGACTATGTCAATTTATCCAAAGAAAATTATCCAATTTTTCAAAAAAACGTCGTTTAATATTCAAATTTTATTTAAATTAACTTTACAACATGTGTTGTGACTACTTCTCCGAGTTCACTATTAAAAAGGTATAAAAAGTAACAAGGACTAAAATGTGTTCCTTTGATTACTGAAAAATCCTGCTACCCTAGTTTGAAGATGTCAGAACTTGGGTTTAGGAAATAGATCTTATAACAGTAACGCACCACGTAAAGGTAATCTACCAGCGTTACTGGTGTATATCCAAAGCCAAAGACAAAGTTAATGACAAAGACAAAGACAAAGACAAAGACAAAGACAAAGACAAATACAAAGACAAATACAAAGACAAAGACAAAGACAAAGACAAAGACAAAGGCACAGACAAAGACAAAGGCTATAGTTATGGCTATAGTTATGGCTATGGCTATGGTTATGGCCAGACTTGCAATTGCTCATTACAGCTAAAATGTTAATTTTTGAAATTATGAAACTATGAGATACTATGATAATTTTTATTTGTAAGAAACAAGAATGGGTGGTAAAGTTTGTGTATGACATACACAATTTATCAATTTTGCTTTCAGAAGGTCACAACTAGCGATTTTATGATCTCTGATTGTTCGCTCATCGCGTTGCTCATCGTTACAGCTAATCGCTATTATGACCCTCTGAAAGCTTAATTAACATGTTTTATGTATCATACAAATACTTTACCTTCTCTTCTTGCATCTTATCACTAAGAATTACTATTAAAATATTTCATAGCTTCTTAAATCCGAAAATTAGCATTTTGGCTGTAATGAGCATTTGCAAGCTTGGCTATGGTTATGGCTATGGCTATGGTTATGGCTGTGGCTATGGCTGTGGCTATGGCTGTGGCTATGGCTGTGGCTATGGCTTATTCTATGGCTATGTCTGTGTTTGTTTGTTTAATGGAACTTCAGTGAAGTTTGTAGATCTTCAGATAAATTTGTTGAACTTTGTAGATCTTCAGAGAAATTTGCAGAGCTTAAGAGAAGTTCGTAGTTTTTGATATAAATATTAAGTACATCATGGAAGTTTGTGGACATTCAGAAAAATTTGCAGTGCTTCAGGAAAGCTCGTAGATCTTCAGAGAAGTTTTCAGAATTTCAGGAAGGTACACAGAACTTCAGCAAAGTGCATAGATTCAGGAAAGTGCATAAATTTTCAGAAACATTTTCAGAAACATTTTCTGAAATGCAGGCAAGTTCAAAGATCGTGAGAGAAATTAACAGAACTTCATGGATGTTCGTAGATCTCTAGACTAATATGGAGTACTTTTGAAAAGTTCACAGAACTTTTAGGAAATTGGCAGGACTTCAGGGAAATTCACTGAACTTTAGGGAAGTTTGTAGATCTTCAGAAAATTGCAACAGAAGATCAGGAAATTTGATGATGATGATGATGGTCCCACCTCTTACCCCTACAAAGGTTTGAGCTGGACGATTGATTAATTAAGATAATTAATTATGACATTTTAACCAGGTTTGCAAACAAAATCGAACTGGTTACAGCTACAGATATAAATTCCCACTACAGTATACAGTTATTTTATCAAATGTTAAAATTAGTCCTCTATATCTGTATAACGCGCGCGAGGCTCAAACTTTTGTAGACTACTTTCTTTTTTTTTTTTGACTACTACTATAAAACCAAATATCAAAAATCCATCATCACCATCGTAACGATCAAAATAGTTTTTTTTTTTTTTTTTTTTGTAAGTCTACACATAAATTTTTAGAACTTGAATGTTCATTGAATTTCCGAGCGGTCCTCCGAACAGTGTTCTTCTTAGAATTTCCGAGGTAGGCTCGGAGATTCCAAGATTTTCATAGAACTTCCTAACAGATCGTAGAAATTCGAGAATGTTAAAAAAAAACTTTCGAGATGGTCGTAGATATTCCAAGTTGTTCATAGAATTTCCGAGTAATACAAAGAACTTTCGATATGTTCAGAGAAACTTCAAGATGTTCATAAAACTTTCAAGCAGAAGTAATAACCTTAAAATAACTTTTTCTTCAACTCAACATAAAATTATCATTAAATTATCTTTAACATAACTTTAAAATAACTTAAACAAATATTTAGCATAATTTCACTATAGCCTAAACTTAACTTCAACTTATCATTGACTTAAATTAAACTCAACTTGATTTTATCTTAAGCAAAAGTTCAACTTTATTTTAACTAAACTTGAACTTGTAAGCTAAATTTTGTAATAAAAGAAACTTCACTTTAACTAATCTAAACATAAACTTAACTAATCTAATTTAAATTAACTTTGAATTCATTTTAACATAGCAAAAAAACCTCCAAGTGAAGTGATTGTTGATACTTGCAGAAGTATCAAGCAGTACCAAAAACTTCCAAGAACTTCCAAAATATTCCAAGAACAGTCAATAAATTCCAAAAGCTTTCAACAACTTCCAAGAAGTCCACGAACTGGAGTTTTCCTGAATTTACATGGAAATAACATTAATTAAACTTAAACTTAACACTTTTTTTTGTTTAAACTTTATCATTACTTTAGCAAATGTTTAACCTAACTTTAGCTGAAAATTAACTTAACTTTAACTAAAGCTTTGCTAAACTTTAACTTAACAGTGTCTTAATTTTAATTCAACTTGAATAAACCTTTTTCTAAACTTTGACTTTAGTTAAACTCAACTTTATCTTATAAACTTTACGAAACTTTTAATAAACTTTAACACAGCTTCAACTAACTAGCTTCTTTTAACAGTATCTTGACTTTTTCTTGGCTTTAACAAAATTTGAAAACATGATTACCTTACCCTTAACTAAACTTTGACTAAACCTTCAATAAAATTTAACTAAACTTTGACTCAACGTTAACTTAACTTGATATTTTCTTTAACATAACTTTAACAAATTAACTTCGCTATAATTTTAACCAAACATTACTTAACTTATCTGTAACTAAACGTTAACTGAAAGCTAAACAATAATGCTTCAACTTTACTTTAACATACGTTTAATATAATTTTAACAAAACTTTATGTTATTAACTAAACATAACTTTTAGTTTAACATAACTTCAACTTATATTGTACTGAGTTTTAACATAATTTTCTATTAATTTTAACTTAATTTTAACATATTATTGGCTTTAATTATAACTTAACTGAATTTTAACGAAACCTTCCCTAAACTTTAACTAAACTTTGGCTTAATCTTAACTTAACAGGTTTTTATCTCTCATAAAACTTTGACATATATTTTACTAACATAATTAACTCAACTATTACTTAACTTTTTAACTACACATTAACTTTTATTTTTTAATTTAATTTAACTTTGGTTTAATTTTATCTTAACAAGAACTTTCAAGTTTCAAAAACTGACAAGAACTGAAGTTTCCCTGAAATTGCCTGGAAATAACTTGAACTTAACTTCAACTTACCTTTAACTAAACATTAACATGACTTTTATATAACTTTAACTTAACTTTAACTAATTAACTTTTATTGACTATAGGTCAGCTTCATCTAAACATTAACTTAACTTCTATTTTACATTAACTTAACTCAACATAACTATAAAATAGCTTTAACACATATTTAACTTAGCTGTAGATAAACTTTATCTTAAGCTTCACATATAATTATCTTAACTTAAACTTTATATTAACTTAATTTAATTTTATTTTTTTGCTTTATCATAACTTTAACTAATTAACTAAACTTTACTTTAACATTTTGGGTAAGAGGGTTGGGTTTGCAGCATAATTCGTAATGGTAAACTATAAGATGAATTAATGTCCTAACGATCATATACGAAGGATCTTAGGATTGAACCGACGGTCTTCTGCTCAGTAAGAATTTTAAGACTAGCCATAGCCATAGCCATAGCCATAGACAAAGACAAAAACAATACAAAAAACAAGACAAAAAAACAAGACGAAAAACAAAACAAAAACAAAGACAAAGGCTATAGTTATGGCTATAGTTATGACTATGGCTATGGCTATGGCCAGACTTGCAATTGCTCATTATAGCTAAAATGTTAATTTTTGGAATTATGAAACTATGAGATACTATGATAATTTTTATTTGTAAGAAACAAGAATGGGTGGTAAAGTGTGTGTATGACATACACAATTTATCAATTTTGCTTTCAGAAGGTCACAACTAGCGATTTTATGATCTCTGACTGCTCGCTCATCACGTTGCTCATCGTTACAGCTAATCGCTATTGTGAACCTCTGAAGGCTAAATTAACACGTTTTATGTATCATACAAATACTTTACCTTCTCTTCTTGCATCTTGTCACTAAGAATTACCATTAACAAATTTCATAGCTTCATAAATCCAAAAATAAGCATTTTGGCTGTAATGAGCATTTGCAAGCATGGCTTTGGTTATGGCTATGGTTATGGCTATGGCTATGGCTATGGCCATGGCTATGGCTATGGCTATGGCTATGGCTATGGCTATGGCTATGGCTATGGCTATGGCTATGGCTATGGCTATGGCTATGGCTATGGCTATGGCTATGGCTATGACTATGGCTATGGCTATGACTAGTCTTAAAATTACTTACTGAGCAGAAGACCGTCGGTTCAATCCTAAGATCCTTCGTATATGATCGTTAGGACATTAATTCATCTTATAGTTTACCATTACGAATTATGCTGCAAACCCAACCCTCTTACCCAAAATGTTAATGTAAAGTTTAGTTAATTAGTTAAAGTTATGATAAAGCAAAAAAATAAAATTAAATCAAGTTAATATAAAGTTTAAGTTAAGATAATTATAAGTGAAGCTTAAGATAAAATTTATCTACAGCTAAGTTAAATATGTGTTAAAGCTATTTTATAGTTATGTTGAGTTAAGTTAAAGTAAAATGGAAGTTAAGTTAATGTTTAGATGAAGCTGACCTATAGTCAATAAAAGTTAGTTAAAGTTATGTTAATGTTATATAAAAGTTATGTTAATGTTTAGTTTAAGGTAAGTTCAAGTTAAGTTCAAGTTATTTCCAGGCAATTTCAGGGAAACTTCAGTTCTTGTCAGTTTTTAAACTTGAAAGTTCTTGTTAAGATAAAATTAAATCAAAGTTAAATTAAATTAAGAAATAAAAGTTACTGTGTAGTTAAAAAGTTAAGTAAGAGTTGAAAACAAAGACAAAGGCTATAGTTATAGCTATAGTTATGGCTATGGCTATGGTTATGGCCAGACTTGCAATTGCTCATTACAGCTAAAATGTTAATTTTTGGAATTATGAAACTATGAGATACTATAATAATAACTTTTATTTGTAAGAAACAAGAATGGGTGGTAAAGTTTTTGTATGACATACACAATTTATAAATTTTGCTTTCAGAAGGTCACAACTAGCGATTTTATGATCTCTGATTGTTCGCTCATCGCGTTGCTCATCGTTACAGCTAATCGCTATTATGACCCTCTGAAAGCTTAATTAACATGTTTTATGTATCACACAAATACTTTACCTTCTCTTCTTGCATCTTATCACTAAGAATTACTATTAAAATATTTCATAGCTTCATAAATCCAAAAATTAGCATTTTGGCTGTAATGAGCATTTGCAAGCTTGGCTATGGTTATGGCTATGGTTATGGCTGTGGCTATGGCTGTGGCTATGGCTGTGGCTATGGCTGTGGCTATGGCTTATTCTATGGCTATGTCTGTGTTTGTTTGTTTAATGGAACTTCAGTGAAGTTTGTAGATCTTCAGATAAATTTGTTGAACTTTGTAGATCTTCAGAGAAATTTGCAGAGCTTAAGAGAAGTTCGTAGTTTTTGATATAAATTTTAAGTACATCATGGAAGTTTGTGGACATTCAGAAAAATTTGCAGTGCTTCAGGAAAGCTCGTAGATCTTCAGAGAAGTTTTCAGAATTTCAGGAAGGTACACAGAACTTCAGCAAAGTGCATAGATTCAGGAAAGTGCATAAATTTTCAGAAACATTTTCAGAAACATTTTCTGAAATGCAGGCAAGTTCAAAGATCGTGAGAGAAATTAACAGAACTTCATGGATGTTCGTAGATCTCTAGACTAATATGGAGTACTTTTGAAAAGTTCACAGAACTTTTAGGAAATTGGCAGGACTTCAGGGAAATTCAACGAACTTTAGGGAAGTTTGTATATCTTCAGAAAATTGCAACAGAAGATCAGGAAATTTGATGATGATGATGATGGTCCCACCTCTTACCCCTACAAAGGTTTGAGCTGGACGATTGATTAATTAAGATAATTAAGTATGACATTTTAACCAGGTTTGCAAACAAAATCGAACTGGTTACAGCTACAGATATAAATTCCCACTACAGTATACAGTTATTTTATCAAATGTTAAAATTAGTCCTCTATATCTGTATAACGCGCAAGAGGCTCAAACTTTTGTAGACTACTTTCTTTTTTTTTTTTTGACTACTACTATAAAATCAAATATCAAAAATCCATCATCACCATCGTAACGATCAAAATAGTTTTTTTTTTTTGTAAGTCTACACATAAATTTTTAGAACTTGAATGTTCATTGAATTTCCGAGCGGTCCTCCGAACAGTGTTCTTCTTAGAATTTCCGAGGTAGGCTCGGAGATTCCAAGATTTTCATAGAACTTCCTAACAGATCGTAGAAATTCGAGAATGTTAAAAAAAAAAAACTTCCGAGATGGTCGTAGATATTCCAAGTTGTTCATAGAATTTCCAAGTAATACAAAAAACTTTCGATATGTTCAGAGAAACTTCAAGATGTTCATAAAACTTTCAAGCAGAAGTAATAACCTTAAAATAACTTTTTCTTCAACTCAACATAAAATTATCATTAAGTATCTTTAACATAACTTTAAAATAACTTAAACAAATATTTAGCATAATATCACTATAGCCTAAACTTAACTTCAACTTATCATTGACTTAAATTAAACTCAACTTGATTTTATCTTAAGCAAAAGTTCAACTTTATTTTAACTAAACTTGAACTTGTAAGCTAAATTTTGTAACAAAAGAAACTTCACTTTAACTAATCTAAACATAAACTTAACTTTAAAGTTAATTTAAATTAACTTTGAATTCATTTTAACATAGCAAAAAACCTCCAAGTGAAGTGATTGTTGATACTTGCAGAAGTATCAAGCAGTACCAAAAACTTCCAAGAACTTCCAAAATATTCCAAGAACAGTCAATAAATTCCAAAAGCTTTCAACAACTTCCAAGAAGTCCATGAACTGGAGTTTTCCTGAATTTCCATGGAAATAACATTAATAAAACTTAAACTTAACACTTTTTTTAGTTTAAGCTTTATCATTACTTTAGCAAATGTTTAACCTAACTTTAGCTGAAAATTAACTTAACTTTAACTAAAGCTTTGCTAAACTTTAACTTAACAGTGTCTTAATTTTAATTCAACTTGAATAAACCTTTTTCTAAACTTTGACTTTATTTAAACTTAACTTTATCTTATAAACTTTACGAAACTTTTAATAAACTTTAACACAGCTTCAACTAACTAGCTTATTTTAACAGTATCTTGACTTTTTCTTGGCTTTAACAAAATTTGAAAACATGATTACCTTACCTTTAACTAAACTTTAACTAAACCTTCAATAAACTTTAACTAAACTTTGGCTTAATTTTAATTTAATTAACTCAACTATAACTTGACTTTAAAATTATACATTAACTTTTATTTCTTAATTTAAGTTAGCTTTGGTTTAATTTTAACATTACAAGAACTTTCAGGGTCATAGTCATGGTCATAGTCATGGACATAGTCATAACCGTAGACAAAGACAAAGACAAAGAAATAGAAAAACACAAAGACAACTGCTTTGGTTATGACTATGGTTATGGTATTGGCTATGACTATGTCAATTTATCCAAAGAAGATTATCCAATCTTTCAAAAAAATGGTGTTTAATTTTCAAATTTAATTTAAATTAACTTAAAAACTCAACATGCATTGTGACTACTTCTCCGAGTCATGTCACCATTGAAAAGGCAGAAAAAGTAACAAGGACTTAAATGTGTTCCTTTGATTACTGAAAAATCCTGTTCCCCTAGTTTGAAGATGTCAGGACTAGGGTTAAGGAAATAGATCTTATAACCAAGCTTGCAAATGCTCATTACAGTTAAAATGCTATTTTTCGAATTTATGAAGGTATGAAATATTTTAATGGTAATTCTTATTGACAAGATGCAAGAAGAGAAGGTAAAGTATTTGTATAATACATAAAACTTGTTAATTAAGCCTTTAGAGAGTCACAATAGCGATTAGCTGTAACGATGAGCAACGTGATGAGCGAGCAATCAGAGATCATAAAATCGCAAGTTGTGACCTTCTGAAAGCGAAATTGATAAATTGTGTATGTCATACACAAATTTGACCACCCATTCTTGCTTCTTACAAATAAAAATTATCATTATAGTATCTCATAGTTTCTTAATTCCAAAAATTAGCTTTTTAGCTGTAATGAGCAGTTGCAGGCCTGCAACAGTAACACACCACGTGAAGATAATCTACAAGTGTTACTGGTGTAAAGCCAAAGCCAAAGACAATAACAAAGACAAATACAAAGACTAAGACAAATACAAAGACTAAAACAAAGATCAGGATAAAAAAAAAGATATAGACAAAGACAAAGCCATGGACATTGACATTGACATAGTCATAGTTATAGTCATAGTTATAGTCATAGTCATAGTCATATTCATAGTCATAGTCATAGTCATAGTCATAGTCATAGTCATAGTCATAGTCATAGTCATGTTAGCAAACGTTCAACTTTATTTTAACTAAACTTGAACTTGTATGCTAAACTTTGCAATTAAAGACACTTCACTTTAACTAAACTAAAGCTTCAACTCAACATAAACTTAACTTTAAATCAACTTTAAATCAACTTTAAATTACCTTTGAATGAATTTTAACATAGCAAGAACTTCCAAGTGAAATGATTCTTGATACTTACAGAAGTTTCAAGAAATATCAAAAACTTCCAAGAACTTCCAAAATATTCCAAGAACAGTCAATAAATTTCAAAAGCTTTCAACAACTTCCAAGAAGTCCACGAACTGGAGTTTTCCTGAATTTCCATGGAAATAACATTAATATATTTTAAACTAAACACTTTTTTAAGTTATAGCTTTATCATTACTTTAACAAATATTTAACCTAACTTTAACTGAAAATTAACTTAACTTTAACTTAACCTTCGCTTAACTTTAACTTAACAGTGTCTTTATTTTAATTCAACTTGAATGAACCTTTATCTAAACTTTGACTTTATTTAAACTTTTAACAGTTTCTTAACTTTTTCTTGGCTTTAACATAATTTAAAAAAATCATTTCCTTAACTTTAACTAAACTTTAACTAAACGTTCAATAAACTTTAACAAAACTTTGACTCAATGTTAAACTTAACTTGATATTTTCTTTATCATAAATTTAACAAATTAATTTCGCTGTAATTTAAACCAAACATAACTAAACGTTAACTGAAAGCCATGCAATAATACTTCAACTTAACTTTAAAATATGTTTAATATAACTTTAACAAAACTTTATCTTACTAACTAAACATAACTTTTAGTTTAACATAACTTCAATTTATATTGTACTGAGCCTTAGCATAATTTTTTTATAACTTTCACTAAATTCTAACATATTATTGACTTTAACTATACCTTAACTGAATTTTAACGAAACCTTCACTGAACTTTAACTAAACTTTGGCTTAATTTTAATTTAATTAATTCAACTATAACTTAACTTTTAAATTATACATTAACTTTTATTTCTTAATTTAAGTTAACTTTGGTATAATTTTATCTTAACAAGAACTTTCAAGGTTATAGTCATGGTCATAGTCATGGACATAGTCATAACCGTAGACAAAGACAAAGACAAATAAATAGAAAAACACAAAGACAACTGCTTTGGTTATGACTATGGTTATGGTATTGGCTATGACTATGTCAATTTATCCAAAGAAGATTATCCAATCTTTCAAAAAAATGGTGTTTAATTTTCAAATTTAATTTAAATTAACTTAAAAACTCAACATGCATTGTGACTACTTCTCCGAGTCATGTCACTATTAAAAAGGCAGAAAAAGTAACAAGGACTTAAATGTGTTCCTTTGATTACTGAAAAATCCTGTTCCCCTAGTTTGAAGATGTCAGGACTAGGGTTTAGGAAATAGATCTTATAACCAAGCTTGCAAATGCTCATTACAGCTAAAATGCTATTTTTCGAATTTATGAAGGTATGAAATATTTTAATGGTAATTATTATTGACAAGATGCAAGAAGAGTAGGTAAAGTATTTGTATGATACATAAAACTTGTTAATTAAGCCTTTAGAGAGTCACAATAGCGATTAGCTGTAACGATGAGCAACGTGATGAGCGAGCAATCAGAGATCATAAAATCGCTAGTTGTGACCTTCTGAAAGCAAAATTGATACATTGTGTATGTCATACACAAACTTTACCACCCATTCTTGCTTCTTACAAATAAAAACTATCATTATAGTATCTCATAGTTGCATAATTTCTAAAATTTAGCATTTGCAAGCCTGCAACAGTAACACACCACGTGAAGGTAATCTACAAGTGTTACTGGTGTAAAGCCAAAGCCAAAGACAATAACAAAGACAAATACAAAGACTAAGACAAATACAAAGACTAAAACAAAGATAAGGATAAAAAAAAGATATAGACAAAGACAAAGCCATGGACATAGATATTGACATAATCATAGTTAGTCATAGTTATATTCATAGTCATATTCATAGACATAGTCATAGTCATAGTCATGGTCATAGTCATGGTCATAGTCATAGTCATGTTAGCAAACGTTCAACTTTATTTTAACTAAACTTGAACTTGTATGCTAAACTTTGCAATTAAAGACACTTCACTTTAACTTAACTAAAGCTTCAACTCAACATAAACTTAACTTTAAATCAACTTTAAATTACCTTTGAATGAATTTTAACATAGCAAGAACTTCCAAGTGAAATGATTCTTGATACTTACAGAAGTTTCAAGAAATATCAAAAACTTCCAAGAACTTCCAAAATATTCCAAGAACAGTCAATAAATTTCAAAAGCTTTCAACAACTTCCAAGAAGTCCACGAACTGGAGTTTTCCTGAATTTCCATGGAAATAACATTAATATATTTTAAACTAAACACTTTTTTAAGTTATAGCTTTATCATTACTTTAACAAATATTTAACCTAACTTTAACTGAAAATTAACTTAACTTTAACTTAACCTTCGCTTAACTTTAACTTAACAGTGTCTTTATTTTAATTCAACTTGAATAAACCTTTATCTAAATTTTGACTTTATTTAAACTTTTAACAGTTTCTTAACTTTTTCTTGGCTTTAACATAATTTAAAAAAAATCATTTCCTTAACTTTAACTAAACTTTAACTAAACGTTCAATAAACTTTAACAAAACTTTGACTCAATGTTAAACTTAACTTGATATTTTCTTTATCATAAATTTAACAAATTAATTTCGCTATAATTTTAACCAAACATAACTAAACGTTAACTGAAAGCCAAGCAATAATACTTCAACTTAACTTTAAAATATGTTTAATATAACTTTAACAAAACTTTATCTTACTAACTAAACATAACTTTTAGTTTAACATAACTTCAATTTATATTGTACTGAGCTTTAGCATAATTTTTTTATAACTTTCACTAAATTTTAACATATTATTGACTTTAACTATACCTTAACTGAATTTTAACGAAACCTGCACTGAACTTTAACTAAACTTTGGCTTAATTTTAATTTAATTAACTCAACTATAACTTAACTTTTAAATTATACATTAACTTTTATTTCTTAATTTAAGTTAACTTTGGTATAATTTTATCTTAACAAGAACTTTCAAGGTCATAGCCATGATCATAGTCATGGACATAGTCATAACCGTAGACAAAGACAAAGACAAAGAAATAGAAAAACACAAAGACAACTGCTTTGGTTATGGCTATAGTTATGGTATTGGCTATGACTATGTCAATTTATCCAAAGAAGATTATCCAATCTTTCAAAAAAATGGTGTTTAATTTTCAAATTTAATTTAAATTAACTTAAAAACTCAACATGCATTGTGACTACTTCTCCGAGTCATGTCACTATTAAAAAGGCAGAAAAAGTAACAAGGACTTAAATGTGTTCCTTTGATTACTGAAAAATCCTGTTCCCCTAGTTTGAAGATGTCAGGACTAGGGCTTAGGAAATAGATCTTATAACCAAGCTTGCAAATGCTCATTACAGCTAAAATGCTATTTTTCGAATTTATGAAGGTATGAAATATTTTAATGGTAATTATTATTGACAAGATGCAAGAAGAGTAGGTAAAGTATTTGTATGATACATAAAACTTGTTAATTAAGCCTTTAGAGAGTCACAATAGCGATTAGCTGTAACGATGAGCAACGTGATGAGCGAGCAATCAGAGATCATAAAATCGCTAGTTGTGACCTTCTGAAAGCAAAATTGATACATTGTGTATGTCATACACAAACTTTACCACCCATTCTTGCTTCTTACAAATAAAAACTATCATTATAGTATCTCATAGTTGCATAATTTCTAAAATTTAGCATTTTAGCAGTAATGAGCAATTGCAAGCCTGCAACAGTAACACACCACGTGAAGGTAATCTACAAGTGTTACTGGTGTAAAGCCAAAGCCAAAGACAATAACAAAGACAAATACAAAGACTAAGACAAATACAAAGACTAAAACAAAGATAAGGATAAAAAAAAAGATATAGACAAAGACAAAGCCATGGACATAGATATTGACATAATCATAGTTAGTCATAGTTATATTCATAGTCATATTCATAGACATAGTCATAGTCATAGTCATGGTCATAGTCATGGTCATAGTCATAGTCATGTTAGCAAACGTTCAACTTTATTTTAACTAAACTTGAACTTGTATGCTAAACTTTGCAATTAAAGACACTTCACTTTAACTAAACTAAAGCTTCAACTCAACATAAACTTAACTTTAAATCAACTTTAAATTACCTTTGAATGAATTTTAACATAGCAAGAAATTCCAAGTGAAATGATTCTTGATACTTACAGAAGTTTCAAGAAATATCAAAAACTTCCAAGAACTTCCAAAATATTCCAAGAACAGTCAATAAATTTCAAAAGCTTTCAACAACTTCCAAGAAGTCCACGAACTGGAGTTTTCCTGAATTTCCATGGAAATAACATTAATATAACTTAAACTAAACACTTTTTTAAGTTATAGCTTTATCATTACTTTAACCAATATTTAACCTAACTTTTACTGAAAATTAACTTAACTTTAACTAAACCTTCGCTTAACTTTAACTTAACAGTGTCTTTATTTTAATTCAACTTGAATAAACCTTTATCTAAATTTTGACTTTATTTAAACTTTTAACAGTTTCTTAACTTTTTCTTGGCTTTAACATAAGTTAAAAAAAAAATCATTTCCTTAACTTTAACTAAACTTTAACTAAACGTTCAATAAACTTTAACAAAACTTTGACTCAATGTTAAACTTAACTTGATATTTTCTTTATCATAAATTTAACAAATTAATTTCGCTATAATTTTAACCAAACATAACTAAACGTTAACTGAAAGCCAAGCAATAATACTTCAACTTAACTTTAAAATATGTTTAGTTTAACTTTAACAAAACTTTATCTTACTAACTAAACATAACTTTTAGTTTAACATAACTTCAATTTATATTGTACTGAGCTTTAGCATAATTTTTTATAACTTTCACTAAATTTTAACATATTATTGACTTTAACTATACCTTAACTGAATTTTAACGAAACCTTCACTGAACTTTAACTAAACTTTGGCTTAATTTTAATTTAATTAACTCAACTATAACTTAACTTTTAAATTATACATTAACTTTTATTTCTTAATTTAAGTTAACTTTGGTATAATTTTATCTTAACAAGAACTTTCAAGGTCATAGCCATGATCATAGTCATGGACATAGTCATAACCGTAGACAAAGACAAAGACAAAGAAATAGAAAAAAACACAAAGACAACTGCTTTGGTAATGACTATAGTTATGGT
Source organism: Ochlerotatus camptorhynchus (assembly GCF_037179485.1). Lineage (NCBI taxonomy): Eukaryota > Metazoa > Arthropoda > Insecta > Diptera > Culicidae > Ochlerotatus > Ochlerotatus camptorhynchus. The sequence goes on from NW_027040659.1 coordinate 75,007, forward strand.
ATTGGCTATGAATATGTCAATTTATCCAAAGAAGATTATCCAATCTTTCAAAAAAATGGTGTTTAATTTTCAAATTTAATTTAAATTAACTTAAAAACTCAACATGCATTGTGACTACTTCTCCGAGTCATGTCACTACTAAAAAGGCAGAAAAAAGTAACAAGGACTTAAATGTGTTCCTCTGATTACTGAAAAACCCTGTTCCCCTAGTTTGAAGATGTCAGGACTAGGGCTTAGGAAATAGATCTTATAACCAAACTTGCAAATGCTCATTTCAGCTAAAATGCTATTTTTTTGGATTTATGAAGGTATGAAATAGTTTCATGGTAATTATTATTGACAAGATGCAAGAAGAGAAGGTAAAGTAATTTGTATGATACATAAAACTTGTTAATTAAGCCTTTAGAGAGTCACAATAGCGATAAGCTGTAACGATGAGCAACGTGATGAGCGAGCAATCAGAGATCATAAAATCGCTAGTTGTGATCTTCTGAAAGCAAAATTGATACATTGTGTATGTCATACACAAACTTTACCACCCATTCTTGCTTCTTACAAATAAAAACTATCATTATAGTATCTCATAGTTTCATAATTTCTAAAAATTAGCATTTTAGCAGTAATGAGCAATTGCAAGCCTGCAACAGTAACACACCACGTGAAGGTAATCTACAAGTGTTACTGGTGTAAAGCCAAAGCCAAAGACAATAACAAAGACAAATACAAAGACTAAGACAAATACAAAGACTAAAACAAAGATAAGGATAAAAAAAAAGATATAGACAAAGACAAAGCCATGGACATAGATATTGACATAATCATAGTTAGTCATAGTTATAGTCATAGTCATATTCATAGTCATAGTCATAGTCATGGTCATAGTCATGGTCATAGTCATAGTCATAGTCATAGTCATAGTCATAGTCATAGTCATAGTCATAGTCATAGTCATGGTCATGGTCATAGTAATAGTCATAGTCATAGTCATATAGTCATAGTCATAGTCATAGTCATATAGTCATAGTCATAGTCATAGTCATAGTCATAGTCATAGTCATAGTCATAGCCATAGTCATAGTCATAGTCATAGTCATAGTCATAGTCATAGTCATAGTCATAGTCATAGTCATAGTCATAGTCATAGTCATAGTCATAGTCATAGTCATAGTCATAGTCATAGTCATAGCCATAGTCATAGTCATAGCCATAGTCATAGTCATAGTCATAGTCATAGTCATAGTCATAGTCATGGTCATAGTCATAGTCATAGTCATAGTCATAGTCATAGTCATAGTCATAGTCATAGTCATAGTCATAGTCATAGTCATAGTCATAGTCATAGTCATAGGCTTAATCATAGTCATAGTCATGTCATAGTCATAGCCATAATCAAAGTCATAGTCATAGTCAATTTTCAAATTTAATTTACATTAACTTTACAATTCAACATGCATTGTGACTACTTCTCCGAGTCTTGTCACTAATAAAAAGGCATAAAAAGTAGCAAGGGCTCAAATGTGTTCCTCTGATTACTGAAAAATCCTGTTCCCCTAGTTTGAAGATGTCAGGACTAGGGCTTAGGAAATAGATCTTATAACCAAACTTGCAAATGCTCATTTCAGCTAAAATGCTATTTTTTTGGATTTATGAAGGTATGAAATAGTTTCATGGTAATTATTATTGACAAGATGCAAGAAGAGAAGGTAAAGTAATTTGTATGATACATAAAACTTGTTAATTAAGCCTTTAGAGAGTCACAATAGCGATAAGCTGTAACGATGAGCAACGTGATGAGCGAGCAATCAGAGATCATAAAATCGCTAGTTGTGATCTTCTGAAAGCAAAATTGATACATTGTGTATGTCATACACAAACTTTACCACCCATTCTTGCTTCTTACAAATAAAAACTATCATTATAGTATCTCATAGTTTCATAATTTCTAAAAATTAGCATTTTAGCAGTAATGAGCAATTGCAAGCCTGCAACAGTAACACACCACGTGAAGGTAATCTACAAGTGTTACTGGTGTAAAGCCAAAGCCAAAGACAATAACAAAGACAAATACAAAGACTAAGACAAATACAAAGACTAAAACAAAGATAAGGATAAAAAAAAAGATATAGACAAAGACAAAGCCATGGACATAGATATTGACATAATCATAGTTAGTCATAGTTATAGTCATAGTCATATTCATAGTCATAGTCATAGTCATAGTCATGGTCATAGTCATGGTCATAGTCATAGTCATAGTCATAGTCATAGTCATAGTCATAGTCATAGTCATGGTCATAGTAATAGTCATAGTCATAGTCATATAGTCATAGTCATAGTCATAGTCATATAGTCATAGTCATAGTCATAGTCATAGTCATAGTCATAGTCATAGCCATAGTCATAGTCATAGTCATAGTCATAGTCATAGTCATAGTCATAGTCATAGTCATAGTCATAGTCATAGTCATAGTCATAGTCATAGTCATAGTCATAGTCATAGTCATAGTCATAGTCATAGTCATAGTCATAGTCATAGCCATAGTCATAGTCATAGTCATAGTCATAGTCATAGTCATAGTCATGGTCATAGTCATAGTCATAGTCATAGTCATAGTCATAGTCATAGTCATAGTCATAGTCATAGTCATAGTCATAGTCATAGTCATAGTCATAGTCATAGGCTTAATCATAGTCATAGTCATGTCATAGTCATAGCCATAATCAAAGTCATAGTCATAGTCAATTTTCAAATTTAATTTACATTAACTTTACAATTCAACATGCATTGTGACTACTTCTCCGAGTCTTGTCACTAATAAAAAGGCATAAAAAGTAGCAAGGGCTCAAATGTGTTCCTCTGATTACTGAAAAATCCTGTTCCCCTAGTTTGAAGATGTCAGGACTAGGGCTTAGGAAATAGATCTTATAACCAAGCTTGCAAATGCTCATTTCAGCTAAAATGCTATTTTTCGGATTTATGAAGGTATGAAATAGTTTAATGGTAATTATTATTGACAAGATGCAAGTAGAGTAGGTAAAGTATTTGTATAATACATAAAACTTGTTAATTAAGCCTTTAGAGGGTCACAATAGCGATTAGCTGTAACGATGAGCAACGTGATGAGCGAGCAATCAGAGATCATAAAATCGCTAGTTGTGACCTTCTGAAAGCAAAATTGATACATTGTGTATGTCATACACAAACTTTACCACCCATTCTTGCATCTTACAAATAAAAACTATCATTATAGTATCTCATAGTTTCATAATTTCTAAAAATTAGCATTTTAGCAGTAATGAGCAATTGCAAGCCTGCAACAGTAACACACCACGTGAAGGTAATCTACAAGTGTTACTGGTGTAAAGCCAAAGCCAAAAACAACAACAAAGACAAATACAAAGACTAAGACAAATACAAAGACTAAAACAAAGATAAGGATAAAAAAAAAAGATATAGACAAAGACAAAGCCATGGACATAGATATTGACATAATCATAGTTAGTCATAGTTATATTCATAGTCATATTCATAGACATAGTCATAGTCATAGTCATGGTCATAGTCATGGTCATAGTCATAGTCATGTTAGCAAACGTTCAACTTTATTTTAACTAAACTTGAACTTGTATGCTAAACTTTGCAATTAAAGACACTTCACTTTAACTAAACTAAAGCTTCAACTCAACATAAACTTAACTTTAAATCAACTTTAAATTACCTTTGAATGAATTTTAACATAGCAAGAACTTCCAAGTGAAATGATTCTTGATACTTACAGAAGTTTCAAGAAATATCAAAAACTTCCAAGAACTTCCAAAATATTCCAAGAACAGTCAATAAATTTCAAAAGCTTTCAACAACTTCCAAGAAGTCCACGAACTGGAGTTTTCCTGAATTTCCATGGAAATATCATTAATATAACTTAAACTAAACACTTTTTTAAGTTATACCTTTATCATTACTTTAACAAATATTTAACCTAACTTTTACTGAAAATTAACTTAACTTTAACTAAACCTTCACTTAACTTTAACTTAACAGTGTTTTATTTTAATTCAACTTGAATAAACCTTTATCTAAATTTTGACTTTATTTAAACTTTTAACAGTTTCTTAACTTTTTCTTGGCTTTAACATAATTTAAAAAAATCATTTCCTTAACTTTAACTAAACTTTAACTAAACGTTCAATAAACTTTAACAAAACTTTGACTCAATGTTAAACTTAACTTGATATTTTCTTTATCATAAATTTAACAAATTAATTTCGCTGTAATTTAAACCAAACATAACTAAACGTTAACTGAAAGCCATGCAATAATACTTCAACTTAACTTTAAAATATGTTTAATATAACTTTAACAAAACTTTATCTTACTAACTAAACATAACTTTTAGTTTAACATAACTTCAATTTATATTGTACTGAGCTTTAGCATAATTTTTTTATAACTTTCACTAAATTTTAACATATTATTGACTTTAACTATGCCTTAACTGAATTTTAACGAAACCTTCACTGAACTTTAACTAAACTTTGGCTTAATTTTAATTTAATTAACTCAACTATAACTTAACTTTAAAATTATACATTAACTTTTATTTCTTAATTATAGTTAACTTTGGTATAATTTTATCTTAACAAGAACTTTCAAGGTCATAGCCATGATCATAGTCATGGACATAGTCATAACCGTAGACAAAGACAAAGACAAAGAAATAGAAAAAAACACAAAGACAACTGCTTTGGTTATGACTATAGTTATGGTATTGGCTATGACTATGTCAATTTATCCAAAGAAGATTATCCAATCTTTCAAAAACATGGTGTTTAATTTTCAAATTTAATTTAAATTAACTTAAAAACTCAACATGCATTGTGACTACTTCTCCGAGTCATGTCACTATTAAAAAGGCAGAAAAAGTAACAAGGACTTAAATGTGTTCCTTTGATTACTGAAAAATCCTGTTCCCCTAGTTTGAAGATGTCAGGACTAGGGTTTAGGAAATAGATCTTATAACCAAGCTTGCAAATGCTCATTACAGCTAAAATGCTATTTTTTTGGATTTATGAAGGTATGAAATAGTTTAATGGTAATTCTTATTGACAAGATGCAAGAAGAGTAGGTAAAGTATTTGTATGATACATAAAACTTGTTAATTAAGCCTTTAGAGAGTCACAATAGCGATTAGCTGTAACGATGAGCAACGTGATGAGCGAGCAATCAGAGATCATAAAATCGCTAGTTGTGACCTTCTGAAAGCAAAATTGATACATTGTGTATTAGACTGATGCAAAATTTGTCTTTTTCGCTCCACAGTGCTTAAATGGTTTCAAATCGGGTCGTGATTAGCCTCCAAAAGATACAACTCATTTGGTTAGGAACAGACTTCGCACAAACCATTTGAAGTTCTCATGTAAATTACTATGGGAAATCTCAAGTTTTTGTTCATTTCCTTCTAGTCTTTTTCCATACTGAGCTGCGAAACAGCTCGATAGCTATTCTTATAAAAAAATTTCTCAGCTACAACTTTGCTCAAGATCGTTTCTATGTTAAACGAGACAGGAAATAGTTATTAATTATTTAAGAGATTGGTAAACTTATGACATGATCAAGCAGCTGCTCTGTAGGCAACACTGTATTTTGCAGTGTGACATAGTAGCCATAATTTTTGTGTCCTATTCAACGCCCCAGAAACACCAATGTTGCCTGCTGAGCAGTTGATTGAGCGTGATCATAAGACATCAGTGCATTGAACCATTAATAACTTTCGATCCTTGCATTTAATCAAAAAGTGGTCTTTAGCAAAGTTGTAGCTGGCAAAATTTCCTAAAAGTAAAATTGAAGGCTTTTGAAGCAGACCGATATGGTAAATTATTAGATTGACATGAACAAAAATCTTGGTTTTACCATAGTAATTCCCATACAAACTTCAAATGGTTTGTGCCATTTCAGTTTCTCACCAAATGGGTTCAAATGTTGAGAGGTTAGTCAGGATCCGATTTGGAATCGTTTAAGTATTGTGGAGCGAAAATTTCAAATTTTGCATCACTCTATTGTGTATGTCATACACAAACTTTACCACCCATTCTTGCTTCTTACAAATAAAAACTATCATTATAGTATCTCATAGTTTCATAATTTCTAAAAATTAGCATTTTAGCAGTAATGAGCAATTGCAAGCCTGCAACAGTAACACACCACGTGAAGGTAATCTACAAGTGTTACTGGTGTAAAGCCAAAGCCAAAGACAATAACAAAGACAAATACAAAGACTAAGACAAATACAAAGACTAAGACAAATACAAAGACTAAAACAAAGATAAGGATAAAAAACAAGATATAGACAAAGACAAAGCCATGGACATAGACATTGACATAATCATAGTTAGTCATAGTTATAGTCATAGTCATATTCATAGTCATAGTCATAGTCTTAATCATAGTCATAGTCATAGTTATAGTCATAGTCATAGTCATAGTCATATTCATAATAATACTATAACGTAACTTTCCAACTAACAATTTTAGGTGCAGATTAGTATATAGAGCCATTTTTAAACTGCATAAGCTAGTCTGCAGCCAGAATCGTTTGTTGGGCTTATAATAGCATTAACTTAATAATAGCATATGTTCAACTTAACTTAAATTACACATAAAATAATAACTTCAAATTAATTTTTTCTTTAACTCAACATAAAGTTATCATTTAGTTATCTTTAACATAACTTTAACTTAGCTTTAAAAAATATTTAGCATATGTTCACCGTAGCCTAAACTAAACTTCAACTTATCATTGACATAATGAAACTCAACTTGATTTTATCGTTAGCAAACGTTCAACTTTATTTTAACTAAACTTGAACTTGTATGCTAAACTTTGCAATTAAAGACACTTCACTTTAACTAAACTAAAGCTTCAACTCAACATAAACTTAACTTTAAATCAACTTTAAATTACCTTTGAATGAATTTTAACATAGCAAGAACTTCCAAGTGAAATGATTCTTGATACTTACAGAAGTTTCAAGAAATATCAAAAACTTCTAAGAACTTCCAAAATATTCCAAGAACAATCAATAAATTTCAAAAGCTTTCAACAACTTCCAAGAAGTCCATGAACTGGAGTTTTCCTGAATTTCCATGGAAATAACATTAATATAACTTAAACTAAACACTTTTTTAAGTTATAGCTTTATCATTACTTTAACAAATATTTAACCTAACTTTAACTAAACCTTCGCTTAACTTTAACTTAACAGTGTCTTTATTTTAATTCAACTTGAATAAACCTTTATCTAAACTTTGACTTTATTTAAATTTAACTTTATCTTATAAACTTAACGAAACTTTTAATAAACTTTAACACAGCTTCAACTAACTAACTTACTTTTTCTTGGCTTCATCATAATTTTAAAGTATCATTACGTTAACTTTAACTAAACTTTAACTAAACCTTCAATAAACTTCAACAAAACTTTGACACAATGTTAACTTTACTTTATATTTTCTGTAAAATAACTTTAACAAATTAAGTTCATTTTAATTTAAGCTAAACATAACATAACTTATGTATTACAAAACCGTTAACTAAAAGCTGAACAATAATACTTCAACTTAACTTTAACATTTGTTTAATATAACTTTAACAAAACCTTATTTAATAAAATAAACATAACTTTTAGTTTAACATAACTTCAACTTATATAGTACCGAGCTTTAGCAGAGTTTTTTAATAACTTTAACTTAATCTTAACATATTATTGACTTTAACTATACCTTAACTGAATTTTAACGAAACCTTCACTAAACTTTGACTAAACTTTGGCTTAACTGGATTTTATCTCTAATAAAACTATGACATATGTTTTACTAAACTTTTACTAATTTAATTAACTCAACTTAAACTTACTTTTTTAACTATTCATTAACTTTTATTTCTTTATCTAAGTTAACTTTGGTTTAATTCTATCTGAACAAGAACTTTCAAGTTTCAAAAACTGACAAGACCCGAAGTTTCCCTGAAGTTATCTCGAAATAACTTGAACTCAACTTCAACTTGACTTTAATTAAACATTATTTCAAATTTGTCTTTGCTTAACCCAAACTATATCATAACCTCAACATTACTTTTACATAATTTAAACTTAACTTTAACTTATTAACATTAATTGACCACAGGTCAGCTTCATCTAAACATAAACTTAAATTCCATTTAACTTTAATTTTACTCAACATAGCTATAAAATAGTGTTAACACATATTTAACTTAACTGTAGCTTAACTTCATCTTAAGCTTCCCTTTAAAATATCTAAACTTTAACTTTATATAAACTCAACTTGATTTAATTTAATTTTTTTTTTGCTTTTTCATAACTTAACTTTATTTTAACATTTTGGGTAAGAGGGTTGGGTTTGCAGCATAATTCGGTTTGGTAAACTATAATATGAATTAATCACCTAACGATCATATACGACGGATGTTGGGATTGAACCGACGGTCTTCTGCTCAGTAAGCAGAAACGTTTCCCACTAGGTAAACGAGCTCCTTGTTAATCATCGAAAAACACGATTGACGAATCTTGAATGTGGATGGGCCTGAGATTAGACTCATGATGTTTTGCTCAGTAAGTTAGAACGGTCGCTGTAAGGCCACCGAGCCCCTCTTATCATTATTCTAGTTGTTATACCCATTGAAAGCCGGTACCAGCAACGACGACAAGTTTTGCAAAATACACGATAAATAAGTGATTTGACCATAAATCTCATTAATATGAATGACCTGGACCGTTTTTTTTTGCTCAGTAAGCAAACGACTGCCACCGACGATCTTTCAACTCCGAAATCTAAAAACTACGAAAAAAACACATGGCCTTCATTAGGTTCCACTATCACACGACGTTCAATGTTTCGATTGGCGTTCTATCACTAACGATTTTCTACAATAGTAGCCTGGGATAAATCATAGTGTCTTTTGCCCCACAAGCCTCAACTATGTTCATGCACTCGGGTGCACACCTTACCGACAGTATCACTTTTCTTTGTTCTAACAAAAACCACAAAGTAGAGCACGCGCGATCGAGGCTATACCGGCAGGAAACAAACACATTGTTTTTAACTGAAACAAGCTCACTTTGTCACAATCACTTTGACAGCACCAACACAACAAATATTTCACTGTGAATCTCTTTTCAACACATCAAACAGATCAATTCGTCAACATTTAAAATTATTATAATGAAAGGTGTGCAATTATCGTGTTTACTTACATTGATTTCAGCCGGCTGAAAAGAAAGTACACAAATTATCAATATTGTTTTGGTTTTTTTTATTTGTTCAAAAGCATTATAAATATTCAACAAGTTGACTCGTTCTCTTTGGTCCCGTTGAAAGAACATCCGCTCCTGTAGATGGCCATCGGAGGCCAATTTTGGGACCCGTATAAAAATAAACGTGGGCGCTACACGCACGAGATGAAAAAAAAAATGGCAAACCACGTAATCTCGTAGACTAGCAAACTGCGGATGGAACTTAGCAAATTTTTTGAGATTTTTTTGCGACTGGTGATTACTAAAGCCCTCTAAGTATGGACGACTGTCACCACCAAACTGAAAAAGCTGTTCAATCGAGGAAAGCGGTGCATTTTGTCGGTTCGCTTGGAACAACCTCTGACAGACGTCCATACTTTTACTATATAGGGCCTTAGTGATTTCTGGTTAGCCATTTTACCATCTCTTGTGCCAGGGGGAGTGACACTCACTTGGTTGCTTTTTAACAGTCTAGTAATTACTTAGGTTTTCGGGGAAACACATTAATGATGAGATTTTTTTTTAAATTAGATGGGAATGGATCAGAGAATCAGTCTGAATGAGGGGTGTTAAAAAGTTTCAGAGGGATAAGAGTCTGAACGCGAAGAGGATACACTCAATAATAAATGACATCAAAAAAGCTTTAAAAGCATGCAAATTCACGCTTCACCTTATTGAGTCCGAGCCATGATTACTTTGCCAGTAGTCATGCATGATTAAATTCAAAATAATCACTTGTGATAAAAGTTTATCTTTTCAGTATGTTGGAGCAACTCTAGGATTAAGAATCAATTTATCCCGATTTCAACACACTCTCATGTACTGATATAGGCAATGGTATACGATAGCACTAACGATCTCGTTTACTCCCATATGAATGTCAATAACAATCTTTCCTCTGCTATCACTGGCCTTCAGCTAGGGAGCGAAATTGATCTCGATAGAGTCGGCCTTTTGATCAATCCCTTCTGCACAGAAATCCTATATATAGGGGAAATGGATGTAATGTCGGCCTAAATGCCTATACATAAATTCAGCAATCGACTAAATTTTCAATAGCGACCAAAAATATCCATTAGTATCGTCCCAACGCGTCCATCTAGATAAAATTGATAAATAGTTGATTTTTAGCGATGGGCCCAATCTTAGATCAATAGGCCAACATTAGAGCCGTTTCCCCTTACTACCTATATAGAAACCAGTATCAAATTAGTCAAAATAAACCTCTGAACAGTACGCATCTTTATATCCTTCGACAACGACGAAGAAGCAGCAATGGCTACAGAATAAGCAAATCGGCTTATTCGGCAATCGTTTGAAAATAATTATGTGCGACTCTTTAGTTTTCTAACCATGGAATTCACAAGATAGCCGCGGAAACGAAATTGAATTTACCGACTAACTCCAGAGGTAGTGCAAATTTCACAGATCACCCTTATTCATGCATTAAGCTCCCAGAAGTCAAACTTCCAACCTTTAGTTGGAAATTGTTTCCTGAAATTGGCGTGTCAGAATGGTTAACCTTCCGTGACACTTTCAAGTCCCTCATAGGCTCAAATCCCCAACTGTCGCCGATCGACAAGTTGTCGTACCGCGCTACGTCTCTTTCTAAAGATGCTGGTAAAGTAATAGTGGAGAGATTGTAGACAAACTCTACATGAACTGCCTTAGTGACAAGACACACGACAAGACATGGCTTCACAGAAAAAGAGTAGTTGAGTATTACATCCAAACAGCTGCACAGAGGTCATTCCGCTTTATGTGTAATATTACGTTGTACGATGTATACAGATTTGCGAACAAAATTGCATCGGCTTTGTCTATTACATCATTATTTCATACATCAGTTTGAATTACGTTGATCGATATTACATTTTCTTTTGCTATGTACGAAGCACTTTGTTGACGGAGCCCTTTACAATACTGGAGCGGTCCACTGCGGTGTTTAGGGAGGGTAACGTTGGAGTAACTCTTTCTAAAGGCAAACCTCCCATGGACTGTAATTTTGTATGAATTGAATATACTCAAGTTGACAGCCCCTCGGAGTGCACTATGCTTCGTGCCATGTTTCAAATGCGAATTGGCCAGAGCTTTTTCCGGACACATGCTACAAGCAGCTGAGGTCCGCCGTGTAATTTTTTCTCGTGATAGTAGGTCACAATTGACTCGATAAGTGAATGTCAGGATTTTTCCTATCTTCGGGTATAGCCGTGTGCCTGAGACGGCCACGGATTCTAAGAGTTCCGTCGACGAGAATCGTCACAATTCGTAAGTCTGAATACGTTCGATCATGGCGGTTGTTGTGACTAAAGGAACATAGAAGAGCAACGATACGCACGAGAGCCGGAAACGACGATCGAATGAAAAGGATTTCATTTGGTGAATGCACCTGCACCGTTAGTGAAACGGATCTCTCTTCGAGTAGTTCAGCCGGTAAGTCCATGGATGTTTGTTGCGTTAGAGGGCCAAAACCGTGATGGTTGCCTCATCAGCTGTGTCGGATACATTCCACGGGAGATGATATCCGTCGGATTTTCGATACCAGGTACATGTGCCCAAAGGCCGTTGACCGTGAGATGTTGCACTTCCGAAACTTGGCAATGAAAGTCTTCCACCGCGATAGAGTTGAACGGAGTCAGTGTAGCGTTATTATCGAGTCAGTCCAAAAGATGGTCTTTACCTATGCTGTACTGTTTTGAAAATTCTGGTAGAGATGGCCCAACAGAAGTGCTGAAGAGAGTTCCAACCTTGTCAGAAAAACACGCAGAAAAAATATTTTAAACGTAATAATATCTGACGTAAAATCAATAAGAATTTCATTTTGTTTTGGCTGCAAAATGATATCATTATTGTTTCAACAATCCAGTATTTTTGTTCCTGAAAACTCATGGATTGTTGAATCAAAAAGAAAATGTTTTCGTATTTACATGGTTTTGACGTAAACTGTCAAATTTTGTAGCTGGTTCAACAAAAAATGTTTGTTTTTAAAAGACATTGCTTGTTGATTCAATTATATTTATTTTATGAAGTCTGACAACTGTGAAGCAACTGTAAACTCTAGAGGGAATTTATATCTGTAACTGAAACCAGTTTGATTTTAGTTTGCCAACCTGGTTAAAATGTCATTATTTTCATTTAATTATCTTAAAGATAAATCGTCCAGCTCAAACCTTTGTAGGGGTAAGAGGTGGGACCATCATCATCATCAATACACGCAGTAGAAATAGAAATACGTTTATTGATTCAATAGTAATTTGGCGATTATTTTTGTGTTTTGTTTTTTTTTTTGTAATATACAGAATTGCAATTTTATTTAGAAAACCTTTCTGAATCATAAAATCTCTGATTACAAAAAACAAATCAAAGAAAAAAAGACAAACTGTTTATATTTAGCAACTGCAGCATGCTGACTTACCTCAAGTCTCAATAATTTTGGAAATTTTGCACTTATTTCCCGAAATTCACAGTTCAAAATAATATTAACGTGGAACCCGGAAAAGAGCTGAATTCAAAAGAGAACAGTTTTGTGTTATTGTTTACACTTTATCCGGGTGAAAACGAAAGAATGGTTGGTAGATATTTTTGCATTCATGGGAAATGGACACAACAAATAAATTTTCAATTAAAACTTACTATTGTTGGCTTAATAAAAGAATATTGTAAGTTTTACAGTGGTTGCAATTGAAATGTGGGTTTTTAAAACAAAAATAATCTTATTTGGAACTTATATGAATAAGTATTATAGAAACAATAAAATGCAATATAATTTTAACAGAAAAAACAAACCAGAGGAAAAAAAAAGAGGTGCTACTTTCGACTTGGCAGCCAATAGATGACCGACAATCTTCCCGTCGGTTGAAACGGTTCTTAGGCTTTCTCAGAAGCGTCACAGAAACCGTGTATTTCAATTGATACGCAAACGGAGGCGGGTGTTGCCTATCTAGGAATGGTGATAAATGCTAGTGCATGCTTCTGTTGGAGCTCGTCTAATGATTCGTCCCAGGATTCAGACGTTCGCAACAGACATTGGACAAAGATTTTAGCAAGGACTATTACAGGGCCAATCAACCCGAGCGGGTCGAACAAGTTTACTGTGTCTGACAGCACGGTTCGTCTTGTGATAATGTTCGTTTGGGACCATTTGGGAACGGAATAGTGGAGTAGATCCATCGATGGTTCCCACATGAGTTCAAGGGTTTTGATGGTTGTTGGGGAATCTAGCGCAAGCACGAAACGTTCTTCACGCAGTTCTGGTGGTATGACTGAGAGAATAGACGGCGAGTTGGGTGCCTATTTGCGTAAATTGAATCCAGCAGACTGCAACAGGTTTTGCAATTTTCTGCACTATTCCTGTCCTTCTTCGTCGGACATCCCCCGCTTGAGTAAACTGATCAGCGCCTTGATTTGACAGCTCTAAAAGACATCTTGTGGCCAAGCAGTGTCGAAGCAGTACGGCAGCGTTACGGTGTCGAGGCAGTAACGTACGTAACGTAGGAGGTTAATTAGAAAGTTTTGAGCGGTTCCGAAGAGGAGAAACGCCAGCGAATACGATGCAGTGAAAAATCAACAGAGTTAAGACGAAGCTGTCCATAAAATTTCTCAGCATCGGCAATAATCGCAAACTGGTGCATCCTATAGCAAAGCGATATATCCTGTACGTCGTCCTGCAACACTGGACCCACTATCAACGCTTGATTAAGGGATACTCTGCTATCCGTCCGACAAGAGGCATCGAACATTACCCGTAGTTTGGTATACGTGCTGTCAGCTCTCCCCACATCATGATGAGGTTGGTAGTAAGATGGGAATGTGTTGTCAGTGTCGTCGATTTCCCGCATATGGTTGAGGTGCAAATACTCCCCAATAAATGCAGCATAAACCTCCTTGAGCTTAGGGTTCACATCAAGTCTGCGTTAAAGGACAAGAAATCTACGAGTGGCTATTTCCGAATTGGGACTCCCAACTTCCGAGTTGGGACAATACGTCGGGTCGTTTCGGAAGGGTGATCACAAATCTTCCCGATTGGTCACGAAAAGTGTTAGCTATAAAGTGTTCTTCACAGAAGGGTTCCTCAGGAGAACGAGTGCTAGATGACCAGTAAGATTATATTTCCCAAAAGCGGGAGATTGGGTCATCGAGTGGTTCTGTGCTACATACGTGAGCTGCCTTAGGTTGGTCACGAGGATGATGAAGTGCTACCCATCCGAAAACAGTGTTCTGTAGAACAGGCTTCTCAGGACCCGGCTTAATGAATCCTTCTAAGAGCAGTTCAAAGTACAGCTCTATACCCAGCAGCAGATCAATCGATCCCGGTTCATGGAACTTGTGATCGGCCAGTATAACTCCGAATGGAATGCTTCAGCAAGAAGAATCGACCGTGTTCACTGGAAGCTCACGGGTATATTTTTTTTTTCAGTCTTCGATTGTAAATTTGGTGCAACGAGACCCTATCCGAACATCAACAGCATGATACCGAGGGATGAGCTGGTATTGGTAACCGTGTTTTGTACTTCTGAGATCGAAACGAGTTCGATTTGACTGGATCGATTGAACGAGACTTAGACAGTGTCAGCGACTGGAGCACTTTAAGATGAGTACGTAGAAATTTGATGAGATCTTTGTATTTAGGAACATCTGTTGTTAATGATGGATTTCCCACTGCTTTAGGGTCGACGCATCTAGACAGCTACAAACCATGTGTGCCCGCAACGCACTCCAGCCGTCCGTCAGAATGCCCATGTTGTCAACCATGCACAGGTTTTGCTTCAAATCATCTATCCAGTGCATTAGAGATTCGTAGTACTTTCTTTTCATGGGCACAATTTGAAAACAGGGCGCCAATGTAGGATTTCACAATTAATCTTCTATTGTTAAAATCGCTGTTCCAATAAGGTCCAGGCGACAATATAATTTGCTGCAGTGTGCTCTACGGATTCTATTTTTTTTTAGCATCTTTAGAAAGAGACGAAGAGAGATCCGTTTCCCTACCGGTGCATTTTTAAGACTTTCGTGCGTATCGCTGCTCTTCTACGTCACTTTAGTCACAACAGTAAGCCCGGCAACCACCCATGATCGCGCGTATGGATTCTTATGAACTCACTGAAGCCATCAACAGCCTAGCTCGGTTGGCACAACTCGAAATTTTCACTGAAGACATCGCAGCAATAGCCAGAAAAAGGCAGGTTGCACCCAATTCAGACTTACGAATTATGACGATTCTCGTCGACGGAATTTTTAAAATCCGTGGCCGCCTCAGGCACGTGGCTATACCCGAAAATAGAAAACATCCTATTATCCTACTGGCACGACATCCACTTACCAAGTCAATTGTGACCTACTATCACGTGAAAAATTTACACGCCGAACCTCAGCTGCTTGTAGCATGCGTCCGGGAAAAGCTAATTATCGTATCTAGTAGTATATTATCGTGTTTACTTACCGTGATTCCAACCGGCTGAAAAAAAAGTACAAAAATTATCAATATTGTTTTGTTTTTTTTTTTTATTCAAAAGCAGTTTACTTGAGTATATATATATATATATATACACTGGGCATATGTATGTATATTTTTGTATATATATGAATGTAAATGTAAAATAAATACATTATTAAGAAAAAGACTGCTTACCAATAGGCTTTCCAGTAAACCCTTGAACAGGAACAAAATATTTGAGGAAAACTTCCAGGATCCCTGAAATGCAAAAAAAAAATAATGGAGTTGGATACTAACAGTAGTGAAAAAGAGAACAAAAGATAACAATAATAAATTCAATAACATAAAAACATTCAAAACAATTTGTCTGAAGAGGGATTCCATCTGCTTTGGAAAATCACTTTCTTGATATATATATTTTTTTCTCTCAAAATTCTTTATTACAGCAACTATACTTTGAAATTTTGTTGTTAACTTTTCTTATGTTATATGTTTTAGTCCAAGGAACACGATTGTCCTACAAAATTAAATATTAAATTCAAATATATTCAAAACAAAAACATTAAAGTTTTTTAGTTGGAAAATTCCCCCGAAAATTCGAATCAAGTTAATTGTGAAAGCAGCAGCTTTCAATGATATCGGTGAAGCTATTTAAAAGAACATTGGAAAACAGCAGCCCGCCATCCAGTTTTGCCCTTTATTTCACACGAAATAAAAATGTATCGAATAATCACAACAAATTTCGCTGGATTATGGGATGCTGGGGTGAAAAGTGCAAAAACTCACCTCAAGAGGGCACTTCAGAATGCAGAACTTATTTTTGAGGAGTCGTTTATCTTGGGAGTGTCTTACGATACTCGTGGTCCACGAAGTCTTGAAACTTAAAACCCGGAACAGTTGTGTTCTTGCTTGAGGACTTCTTCGGGAATCTTCAAGCCATCCATTTCAAAACCCATCCACTTGATTCGGTGATTTGACGTGAAGTGAAAAAAAAAATATTACCAGCAGCACGGTTGCTGCGATGATTTTCGTGCTTCGGTCGTTGCTGTGTCACTGCCAACTTTGATGCCCAATAACAAACATGTGCAGCGAGGAAGCGTCCACCATTTTCTTTATTGATTAATGTGATCGAAGTTGAAGAACAAACATGCATTTTTTTTCGGAGTTCTTTTAAGTAAAATAAGTTAACTTAAAACAATGCATTGAATTGGAATTTGAGTCGTGCTTTGGACATAGAATGGCAGTTATTTCTATGTTTAATTCGATAGCTTTCAAATATATCACGTTTCAAATGAATCACGCGAAAATTTGAACTGTCTACTTTGTTTGACAAAATAAATAAATAAATAAAATCGAAACTGCACTGTAATAAGCTGTGCAAGTAATAAAAAATTAACAAGTGTCAGCGTTGGAAAATGGTGTGTCTTTATATTTTTGCTTAATACCATATCTTAAGGGGGGAAAGGTATAGAGATGGTAAGTGAAACATCAACAATAACAGTAATGATATTATTCATTTCGTTCCAGTTTTCTTAGCAGAGCGGTGCTCTACAGCCAAAAACTAGAACACTAGTGGCCACTGGGACAGAATAGTACTTTTGTTGGAGAAAAATCGTAGTGCTTCATCCATACTTCCTAGAGGGTTGGTGTCATGGTTACATAATTAGTTTCGTTCAAGATCACGCGGTTCAAATGACGAAATGCTAGCAAAAATATCTACGCAGAATGAGATTTTAAATTGAGGTCAATTCCGCAAAAAGAATTTTTTTTTTTGTTACATTTTTAACATATTTACCATTTTTAACAGCGTAAAACTCCTCCTGTCGTCTGCACTAGGACTTGCCTGACCCGTCCATCGCGTCCTTTCACAACTGAGACAATCCGTTTTGGTAGCCACCCGTTCCGGATCGATTCGTCAACGATAATGACTGGGTCTCCGTCCTTCGGTTCCTTTCCTTCCTCGAACCATTTTGTGCGCTTGCAGATCATCGGGAGGTACTCCCGTACCCAACGATGCCAAAACTGGTCAACCAGGCTTCTCGTTAGCTTCCAGTTGGTTATAAGGCACTCTGGATATTCTAGCATCGATTGTGGAGGCTGAGCAGCCCCCTGAGAGCTCAGAACCAGAAAATTATTTGGCGTAAAGGCTTCTTGGGCTTCTTGGGCTTCTGACTCAACTGGGACAAACGTCAAAGGACGTGAATTGACGATACCTTCTGCCTCGATCATCATTGTGACAAGAGTTTCGTCGTCGGGGTTCCTGCTTGTGTTTAATGAGACGAATGCGACCTTAACAGATCTAACTAGTCGCTCTCATGATCCTCCCATGTGCGGAGCGGATGGCGGATTGAAGATCGATGATAGCTGCTGGTTCATTTCCGCTATCTGTTGCTGCAGCTCACGGCTAGCTCCGAGGAATTTAGTACATACCGTTATCGCTCCTTATCTCTAAAGGTGATCCACACCGTACCAGGAACCGACAAATAGCCATCTTGCATGCTTCCGCGGACAGGGAGTGCACTACCTCCAGATGGACTGCTCGAATGGTAAGGCACGTAAACAGTGCCACCCATCGTTTGACTAGCGATCGTCCGAATTTGACCATGAGAGGGCCGAAATAGTCAAGGCTGAAGAACGTAAACGGTCGGATGCAGGGACTGAGTGTCACCTTCGGGAGCGGTGCCTCGCGCGGACATGATGGTTTGGCATTTGACACTCTGCACCAAATACAAAGTTTTGCCATATTCCTCACGTGTGCTCGAAGACAGGGCGCATAGAACCGCTGCCGGACTTCATTGATGACCGTTTCACGGTGTGCATGAAGGTAACATAGATGGTACCAGTCAGGTTGGTTAGGCGGTGTCCCTTTGGAAGAACTATGGGAAATTTGGTATCGTATGGCACAAAGATTTCCCCGCTGATTCACGTATCCATTCGGATCACTCCGCATTCGTCGATGAACGGTGATGGCCTTGACTGATGTCCTTTCTTCGCTTTCTTCAGTACTACAACCTCTTCAGGAATCGATTGTTGAGCCAGTCGCCAAAAGGCATTCTAGGCCTGAGTAAGTTCTTCGCTGCTAAAATGGGAGGTCAGCCGCTTGTTTTAGTCGCTTTCGACGACAGTTAACCACAAAGCGAAAAAGGTAAGCAACTGCCTGCCAGAGTCTCTCAAACTTGGAAAATCGGCCCAAATCTATGATCTCCTCTTGAAGTTCGTTCAAGTGGCATGGTCTAAGTTCCTCTTCGGTAAGTTCAGGATCTGCTTGTTGAGGCCACAGTCCCTCCGAACATCTTAGGAAATCCGGTCCTCTGAACCAGCGACCGTCTGGCTTCAAGTTTGGTTTATTTCGATATTTTGTACCATCATCTGCTTCTGGATTAGACTTCAACAGTATCTCTCCAATTCTACAAGCTACGAACTGTCGGTAACGTCGATGATCAGAATGTATAAATGATAGGACGGTCTGCTGCATAACGTTTTCATGAGCTGGCACTCGATCAGTGCTGCTTGAAGCTCTATCCTCGGGATGGAGAGCATTTTCAACGGTTCCACCTTGGCTTTTGCGGCTACTAGGGAACAGTGGTATTCACCATAGATTACTGCTCGAAAGTAAGCGACGCAGGCATATGCTGTTTCACTGCCATCCACAAAGATGTGTAGCTGCATCGATGTCTACTGATGATATGCCCGGGAAAAAGGCACGTGGTACTTGAATAATTCCTAGCTCTTTAAACATGCCAGCCCAAACACGCCATCGTTCCAGAATTGCACCCTCCACTGCATCGTCCCATCCAGCCTTCGTACGCCATATGTCCTGAATAATTACCCGTCCATGGATCAGGAAGTGAGAGAGGAGGCCTAATAGATCAAAGTGGCTCTTTACGCAGCGCAAGATGCTCCGCTTCGTAGGATTGACTGCTTCCACGTCGACATCGCTGGAAAACACGAAAATGTCCTCTTCGGCATTCCACTGCATTCCCAGCACTCACTCTATTTGATTTCCGGTCGCTCCGACAATCTTCGTTTGAGATAGATCCGCTGCCCCGACCCGTTTGAGAACAATGGATGAGTTGAACAACCAGTTTCGAATGATGAAACCGCCTTGTCTATGGACCAGTTTCACCTCATCTACGACCTGGCATTCCTCTTCTCACTGTTGAAGATTTCAAAGTAATCGTCGACGTAGTGGCGACCTTGAATCGCTTCTGCTGCTCTCGGGTACTGCTCCGCGTGCTCAGCAGCATTAATATTTTTTTTGGAAATTGTGCCGAGCTGTGTGAACACGTCGATCAGAAGGTTGCCACGTCGATCAGAAGGTTACCACGTCGATCACGAAAGTCTTAATCTGCTGCCCCGATTCTCCAAACCAAACAAACAGCTGACTATAACGATCCTCTCGTCGCATCTTAAGTTGGTGGAACATTTCCCTTATGTCGCCCACAACTGCAACTCTCCGTTCCCGAAAGCCGCATAGAACTTCTGGTAGGGGTACTACTTGATCCGGTCCTTTAAACAGCATACTGTTAAGTGAGACTCCATCCACAGAAGCTGCTGCATCCCACACTATGCGAATCTTACTCGGTTTCTTTGGGTTTCGTACAACGTACCAGTCTTTCTCCTGGTATTCCACTATCTGTTGTTTTTCGTTTTCCATCACTTCTGGACTCCCCTGCAATCGTCATTTCAAGCACTGCAATCGTCGAACCGCCATCGCGGAGCTCTCAAGAAACTCTACATAATCGTAGCGCCATAGCAGCCCAGTTTCAAACCCGATTTCGATCCGTTTTGTTGTCTTGTCGAGTATTGCTCTAGCCCGCTTTTCGTATTTCCAGCGTTCTTCCCGATTCATATTTTTAAAGTCTTCACACTTCTTCACTCTATGGTCAGGATTCCCACCGATCCAGCAGGTAATAGGTACGACTTTTGATTACTCCAATGTTGCTTCCAGTGACTCCATCGCGTTTAACGGTGCAAGGTGAGCATTGACGAAACTTTTCACCTTCTTCTCTTTCTTAAGCTTCGTACCCTTGATATCCAGAGTTAGCTTGGCCGCTGCTGACACCAGATTCGACATGTATCTGCCAAACACGCGTAAGTCAACCACCTGGAACTGGCGTTTGAATGTAACCCACTCCAGTTTTAGATGAGCCGGTAACTTGTCTACTAGCTGTTGCAGCAGCACTGGGTTTGACGTGCAACTTGACCTGCTGCTTGCAAGTGATCGCATAAATTTTGCACTGTCATCCCAAAGGCTATAAGTGTTTTCAACTTTTCCGCCTTCGGTGCAGGAACATCCCGAACCTTCGAGAGCTGCGCGTAGATTATCTGCTCTGGTCGCCCGTACAGAAGGTGCAACGTCTGCATCACCTGCGAAAACGATGCAGGAAGTAGGAGTCGACTGCGATACCCGATGAAGACAACCAAGATTCTCCACATCACTATACCCACAGGCTTCTGTGGATGTGTTGAAGGCACTAAAAAACATTGGCCACTCCTCCGGGATGCCGATGAATACTGGTAGCTCCCTAGACATGACATGTATTGCCACCAGTTGACGAGATATGGGTGCATTTGCTTCACAGTTTGCTACCGGCACTTGCTGATTCGGAAAAGGAACTTGCTGCTGATTCGGAAGAGGCACTTGCTGCTGATTCAGAAAAGGCGCTTGCTGTTGATTCGGAAAGAGCACTTGCTGATTCACAAATGGCACTTGCTGATTTTCTCCCTCTTTTGGAGTTTACTCCTTCTTTAAAACATGATCAGTTTTTTGACTGATTAATCTAACTTAAATACTCCCGTTTCCTCTTTTCTTTGGAGTTGAGTCCTTCTTTAAATCACGATCAGATCTTTGACTAATCAATGCATTGGACAATCATACTGAAATACCCAAAAAGCGTAATAATCTTTATCGTTGAATGTCTTCGAATAAATAATTTGGTTAATGAAACTTGGTCAAGCATATGCTTGTAGAATCGTTATCGAAACCTTTACCCTTATGTCACTCCAAACTATTGTCCTTAAGACCTTTTTTCATTTATTTTTTGTTGACAAATAACGTTGCTTGTACATATGCAGAAATTGAGTTAGTAAAGTACAAGCATATTTAATCAAACATGTTATATAACATAACCAATGTTTGTGTCTACACAATTTCTCTAAAAATATCGATATTATAGTTTAAAATAAATATTTTTCTTATTATTTAATTTTCCAAGAATGTTTATATTATGTATTGAAAAACATTGAATTTATTACATTCATCAAAGGATGAAATAATGGGCCTGCAATATATTATGCCTGCCTTAATAAAAATTTAATATTTATTTGAGGAACTCGGGGTCATTCGGGGTAATGTCGAAAGGTCCAAATTTCATATGCTTTCCTAATTAATTTTCAATCAATATTATTAATATTATTTATTTTATGATACCTATAAATGTATGGATATACCTAGGTAGTAATCATCACACTGATGCTAATCCTCTTTCTGTGCTGTTCCAATTCTTATCGAGACGTATTTCACTTTGTTTACATACTCGATACCTCGACACATGCAACGACGATGCCACAAAGAGAGTTTGTGAATAAGGTCATTACCGTAAGGGCGCGTAGACAGTCATCGACTTCCCTACCATCAACGTTGACGTAGTATCAGACACCATGTCCGTTCATGACTCTAGCTAGTTCATTCGCTTTTCTTCGGACCGACAAAAAATACTTCACTGATACCCTCCTGTGTGGGTATAGCGTGAACCTTCTACATCGACTTGGCATCATTCAATAGAGATGGTTTGGACGCAAGCATTCATTCTTGTGTGAAAGTGTATCCGAGTATACCATTGTTATTCGTGCAATGGGTGATTTCCCGGAGGAGTTCAACTCTTTACGCCTCCCACTTTCGCTGCCATGTTGTCACAATTATCATCAAGAGTGCACCTGAGGACTGAGGACTATTTTGTACCTCTTACCGTTACTTGTCGGTAGGATGTTTTCCCAAACAAAGAATAGTTACCAGGTACCGAGGTAAATCCCACCCGTTAGGTAGAGCACCAGACTCATCTTCACCATTACATACTCTTTGTTCTGATTTTCGCCTATAGAGGTATGCGCGCGCGAATACGCTCTGTGCATTCTCAGTCCCGCCGTGTCGTGGCCAAGAAATGTGTGTAAACAAACGCTGATTTCAACAATATGACCATCATTGGCATCATCATCATCATCATCATCATGATCGTTGGTAGTGTTTGCGCTGCTACCCTACGTATGGTGTTTCCAAGTCAGTCATCGTAGCGACATCGTGGTGTTGTGTCGGTCGGTTGGTGTGTTCGATAAAAGCAAAAACAAATTGTATGTCTACATTTACTGAGTACATTCAAACGAAATAAGTCGGACGTGTAGGCAGATGAATACGCTAAAAGTGCAGCTACTGTTTACATACTGACCGCAGTAAGACACAAAGGAAGAGTTAGCACAGCATCTTGTAAAAAAAAGTGAGAATCACGAAGAAGTGTTCATCATTTCGGTTCAAAGTGTGCTGTCGTGTAGATCAAAACAGTGTGATTTTGAAAACAGCAAGAATAAAACAAGGAAAAATTTTACCGTTGCTTGCCCGAAGACGATGTTACTCATTTGCGCGAGTGAGGTTCAGAAGCACAGAAAAATCGGTAAGAACTTGGCGTCACGAAAAACACAAATGTTAGTGACCGCAGAATCTCCACCACCTTGGACGTTGACCTCGGATCGTCATCCGCTGCGACAGAGGCAGCAACGTCAGCAGAATGTACTGTTATCCAAAGGACTTCCGGTTATGGAGAATGAAAACTGCAAAACCTCCCCGTCGAAACCGTTGTTGATAGTCAATGGCAGCTCAGCAAATGGCTTCCGAGGACGAAACAAATCGAATTCCAAGCGTTGTTCAACTCCAAGTGCGCAAAACGACCGCCAAAACAGTGTTGACCTCGATAAATGTGAGCAACGAAAAGTGAGACCGAACAAAAACCAAAAGAAACAAGTTAAATCCACCAACGAAATGATTTCATCGCGGCCAACGTCAGCGGGAAAATTAGGTGAGTGTGTATTTCAAGCTTTCTTTCGATTATTTCGTAAGTTTTCTAACCCTCTGTACATAGACGCGATTAACGTAGTCGAATTCAGTCGTAAGACGCCACGGACATCGATATCCTACCTATCTGCTTACGCTGCGTTGCATCACGGTCATTGGAAGCCTTCTATTGAGGGCGTCCTCGTTCTTAGTGCTAGAACCCAAAACTGATCGTATTGTATTTCCGTCTCGCCATTCAGTGAGGCGGAGGTACTGATAATTCAAACCGCGTACTTGAATTCTCGAAAGCGAGCAAATGAGTCAGCAACAGTGGATTGTTGTCGTGTCGTAGCCACCGTCGTCGGCAGTGACGAAATACGTATGGAAGCCCCACGAAATTCAACTAACCCGCACGTCATTAATGATGGCGCGCGCGCTGGTGGGCCACTCACTCTCACTACTTCACTAGTTGTGCTAGTGAAATCGCATGTGTTTAGCTTGGGCATTATTTACATGCCTTCTATAGATAGTGTTACAACGCTAAGTGTGTGGAATCAGGTAGGTTCTGTGTTCGCAGCATAACATGACTAATCCGTATGAACGAGTCAAAACTAATACAGATACGATGGCATGATATGTTGCACTGTAGGTGGTGCAGATCAGAAATTTTACATAGAAAAGGGATCCACGGCATGTGACTGCGTCATGGTTTTTGATATTATGTTCTTCTTTCATGGGAAAAACCAAAAACATTTTATATGACATTTTCACACCTACTTCCATGGTGACCAACCCACAAATCACCCTTGCTACATAGGAGAAATGGCTCTAATGTTGGCCTATCCATGGATCTAAGCTTAGGCCCATCTGCTATTTATTAATTGTATCTAGATGAACGCGTCATTGGGACGGTACTAGTGGATATTTTTGGTCGCTTTTAAAAATTTCGTCGATTTTTGAATTAATGTATGGGGTCCAAATTAGGGCAGACATTACATCTATTTCCCCTAGCTGCTGTTTTTTTTTCTCATAAAGTACTATACGACTGCATGCGACTTGCATTCATCGATGCAAAAGGTCAAGCGTGGAGTTGAGCCAGCGACCAAGTTTTGTATCTAATCTTATATGTGGTTCATTTTGATTTGGGATAAGTGTTCGAACTATAGCTCGGGATTTCCACTGTAGCGTGCATCTATAGTGTCATACCCATACGTATTTTCGTGGTGCGATATAGTGGAAGTGTACGCATTTAGCCTATATAATTTAAAAATCAGCTAGGAAACTAACTTCAAAGTGAAGCATTTTAGTTACTTGAAGGTGTCACCGTGTATCGCACCCAACTTCAGTGCCTATACATAAGCGTACTACGATCCCGTTGCAACTGCAGTTGGATAAAAATTAAATCCAACAAAGATGAAAGTGCACATGCAAAATATCGCCGGAAAAAATCTGAGAGCTTCTTAAGAAACAGATGCAGAACAAGTTGATCTCACTTAAAATTGACTCTGCAACCCGTTTCCATCGACACATTCTTGGCATTAACGAACAATACGTGATAAACGGCAGAGTTGTAGTGAGAACTCTTGGTAAGTTATTTGCATTGAAAGGTATCGTTTAAGTCTTACAAAATTATGTACTTCTTTTCAGCTATGCTAGAAGTAAAGGAAAGCCAAATGGCTGGTGTTCTTAAAGGTTTTATAAACACTTACCAACTCTATTATTACTTGAAACATTTTGCAAACTGTCCGGCACCTGAGCAGTTTGAATGGGTCTTAATAAACTGCTGCGTGTAAGAATTTCGGGCCAACCTTTCAAGGCTTCTTTCTTCAAGTTGGTTGCACTTGACGTTGATAGTGGCCATCTAACTATCTTCTTTTTTCTCAGCTTTCGGCTTCAGTTCTAGAAGAGCGCAGTTGTGAGTATTATCCTTGTCAAGCTACACACTTCCTTTAGTAATTGTTAAGCAAAGTTAATATATAGCCGAGTATTCTATGACTCTTGTTGTTCACCGTTAAACTGATAATGAAAATACTTGCTCCGAATGTGAAAAGTCAAATAATAGAGGCCTACTCGGTTTTATAAGGATGAGGATAGTGCATGGTGCTAAAATAACGTTGGTGAGTAAAATATTATCTCCGGTAGAGCATATCCTGGGAATTTATTTTGAAGTTTTTAAACACTGCTTGTCTCATACGAGTCCACCGCTTCGTGTTTTACTACACAGCAAAAAAATAATTTTGATATCACATCAAAGTGGATGCACTACAATCATGTCGAAAATTTCATGTAATTTTTATGACCACATAAATAAACAAATGCAGTAAAAGCAGCGTAATGTCAGTTCATGCATTGTATTAATGATAATTTTGTCCTTTTTAGCAAGTAATATTACACCATATTTTCGACATGATTGTAGTGCATCCACTTTGACGTGATATCAAAATAATTTTTTTGCTGTGTATCGTAATATTCCAATTCAAATGTTTTTCATCAATGTGCGAAATGACACATTATTTCTTGAAGTGACGATCATAGTCAGATCACTAGCGCCAAGTTTTGATCGTCAATAGCAGCTGACAGAGTGTATATCTAGTGTTCAGAATCATAAGGGCCTAACTACGATGATCGATTCTCTTCGTCGTTTTTCCTTTTTTGTTAATAATTTGGCTGGATTAACATTTATTTGTACGTATGATGTAGCTTTTGCTAACGAATACAGCCGTTATTGTAATAAATTCGGTAAATTGGTTCACAGAAGTGAAGAGAAAATCGATCATCGCAGTTAGGCCTTTATGATTCTGAACGCGAGATAACTGTAGTGAATGAAGACTTGATGATACAATTTCTGTTTTATCACACGTTCTATGATGACGATATTATAATGATCGTCAGAGTAGCTCAACCCAATACAAGGAATTCTATAATTTGCGATCATATTTAACGCAGAATCATTCGGCTAACATGAACCAAAATGTTTGTACAATACCATTTTTTGTACTATACCAAAGTGCGGGCACTCAGACAATTATTTCACGAAATATCTTTCAATAATCAACCACTAGGTAGAGTTTTATTGATTGTTACCCTTACATTTGTCACGAAAAACTGTTTGTGAATAGCCTTTTTTGCCAATATATGAACGAAAGAAAAATAGATTATTATAAAATCAGATATTAACTATTACCAAACGCATTATCCGTGAAATTTCAATGAATTTGTCGTGAATCCTCGATCGTCTCTAATATCTCCTTAACACTGATGTTTTTTTTACAATTGAGCAGTCCAACACCAACTAACGAATCGATTAACTAAACTAAAAGGTGCTTGACCATAACCAGCGCTTTACGATTCATATGAAACCGACAATTGCTAAACTCATTAATGGCTTTATAAACACTTACCAACTCTATTATTACTTGAAACATTTTGGAAACTTGTCCGGCACCTGAGCAGTTTGAATGGGCCTTAATAAACTGCTGCGTGTAAGAATTTCGGGCCAACCTTTCAAGGCTTCTTTCTTCAAGTTGGTAACGGTTAATGGGCCTTGGTATTCGAGAGATGACGAGACTTGACGTTGATAGTGTAGATGGCCAGCTTCTTTTTTCTCTGATTTCGGCTTCGGTTCTAGAAGAGCGCAGTTGTGAGTATTATCCTTGTCAAGCTACACACTTCCTTTAGTAATTGTTTTAATTCAGTAAAGCAAAATTAATATAGAGCCGAGTATTATATGACTCTTGTTGTTCACCGTTAAACTGAGAATGAAAATACTTGCTCCGAATGTGAAAAGTCAAATAATAGAGGCCTACTCGGTTTTTATAAGGATGAGGATGGTGCATGGTGCTAAAATAACTTTCTCACAGGTACAGTTGGTTGCTGATTTCTCAACGAAAGTATGCATTGAAAATTAAATATAAAAGTGGTTATTTTTAAGGTTCTAGAGATATGGCCGGAACAAGTGGTTCATGAACAATGGGACTAAACTAGGCCTGAAAGGAATAAAACCTGATGTAATTTTAATGCGACCAATAAAATTAAAATAAAACTTTAAAACCATATGGTAGTAATATTTAGAGCCTTGGACCACATTTTCCACTTACGGGGATGTTTTAAGTGCCCCCGGGGAAGTGACTTGAACCAAAACCCATCATGCAACACATAAAATTTCGATAGCAGGATCAATGGAAACTATATTGAGTGTGAGTGGGAGTATTCTGGCTGCTCCCAGGGTATCGACAATTTTTTGAGGAATTAAAACGACAGACTATCAGAATTTACAGAAGTAAGGCCCTTCTTACTTCTGTAAATTCTTATAGTCTGTCGTTTTAATTCCTCAAAAAATTGTCGATACCACAGGAGGATTAAGTCAGAATTATACTTGGGATTTCATTAATCATTTTGTAGTTCAATAGTCAATCTGAAAGCTGAAACATTCCTGAAAATTTGGGTTTTGACCTCTGACGATGTCTGAAGGCCAGCACTACCATGACATTGCCGCTAGTTTCTTCTTCACAGATCTGGAGTTTAAACTTTTAATTCGGACTGAAAGGCGCAGTTGACGGGATTTCAGGTGTCTTGCTACGCATCTACCAAATAAACTGTTTTATAACAATGGTGACGAGTGCAGTAACAAATTACTGATTCTATCCCAATTTCTTATATCACGGCAAAGCGGATCTTGAAGATTTCTTAAGAAAATCGCTGCAAGTAACTACAAATTAAAAGCAAAGATGTTTGATGCCGACAATTATTTATTGTACTTTTTGTAACGTTGAATAAATATGCTTGCCATATTATAACTACAAATGCATAAACGGATTAAATAAATAAATAAATAAATAAATAGATGGCTGCAACGGCTGCAACAGACTCTCAAACAAACTCCTCTTTCTAGCATTTAGCACTGCGATGCAAGTGTGAAAGAGTAAGTTGTTTTGTTCTGTCGTATCTCCGTCAGTTTACCGCTGACAGTATGCCCAAAAGGCCATTTCAACTTCGCCAGAAAAACTAGTTGGTGAGTAAAATGTTATCTCAGGTAGAGCATATTCTGGGAATTTAATTTGAAGTTTTTGAGCACTGCTTGTCTCATACGAGCTTTGACTGTCATTTTTAAGTGAAACCACTACTATATAGTCCACCACGTGTGTAAGCTAAGAGTTTCGACAAATTTACAATCTGATAAATTGACAATCAAACGACAAATGTATGAATATTGTTTACAAGCAGATACGTCTACTTGAAAATTCATTCTTGAATTCTATCATTTGCGATCATATTAAACGCAGAATCATTCGACTAACATGAACCAAAATTTTTGTACAATACCAATTTTTGTACTATACCAAAGCGCGGGCACTCAGACAATTATTTCATGAAATATCTCCCAGTAATCAACCACTAGGTAGAGTTTTATTGATAGTTACCCTTACATTTGTCACGAAAAACTGTTTGTGAATAGCCTTTTTTGCCAATATATGAACGAAAGAAAAATAAATTATTATTAAATCAGATATTAACTACTACCAAACGCATTATCCGTGAAACTTTAATGAATTTGTCGTGAATCCTCGGTCGTCTCTAATATCTCCTTAACGCTGATGTTTTTTTTTTACAATTGAGCAGTCCAACACCAACTGACGAATCGATTTTATTTGTCCTTCTCTCTGAATTCCAAAAAATTTCGCCTTATTTTTCGCTAAGGGCAATAAACCATGTTTGTGATATCGTGAATTCGGCATTTGGACGAAAATGGCTCATCTAATCGGAACGATATGCGAGACAATGTTGAAGGAATATGGTTTGCTTGTTGTTAAAAATTACAAACTGATAAAAATAATCAAAAATGTTCATCAAAAATTTAAAAAAAAACAGTCTTGAATAACAAAATAAAGATAAGATTTTCAAACTCTTATTCATTTAAAGTAATATTTTTTGCGAAATGGATACAATAGACATTTAAAAATTGGCCAAAATTGACCAAAATCGAATTTTTAACTTTTTTTCCATAAATAATTTTTAAGTTTACCACAGCGCAGTTGTGAGTATTATCCTTGTCAAGCTACACACTTCCTTTAGTAATTGTTAAGCAAAGTTAATATATAGCCGAGTATTCTATGACTCTTGTTGTTCACCGTTAAACTGATAATGAAAATACTTGCTCCGAATGTGAAAAGTCAAATAATAGAGGCCTACTCGGTTTTATAAGGATGAGGATAGTGCATGGTGCTAAAATAACGTTGGTGAGTAAAATATTATCTCCGGTAGAGCATATCCTGGGAATTTATTTTGAAGTTTTTAAACACTGCTTGTCTCATACGAGTCCACCGCTTCGTGTTTTACTACACAGCAAAAAAATAATTTTGATATCACATCAAAGTGGATGCACTACAATCATGTCGAAAATTTCATGTAATTTTTATGACCACATAAATAAACAAATGCAGTAAAAGCAGCGTAATGTCAGTTCATGCATTGTATTAATGATAATTTTGTCCTTTTTAGCAAGTAATATTACACCATATTTTCGACATGATTGTAGTGCATCCACTTTGACGTGATATCAAAATAATTTTTTTGCTGTGTATCGTAATATTCCAATTCAAATGTTTTTCATCAATGTGCGAAATGACACATTATTTCTTGAAGTGACGATCATAGTCAGATCACTAGCGCCAAGTTTTGATCGTCAATAGCAGCTGACAGAGTGTATATCTAGTGTTCAGAATCATAAGGGCCTAACTACGATGATCGATTCTCTTCGTCGTTTTTCCTTTTTTGTTAATAATTTGGCTGGATTAACATTTATTTGTACGTATGATGTAGCTTTTGCTAACGAATACAGCCGTTATTGTAATAAATTCGGTAAATTGGTTCACAGAAGTGAAGAGAAAATCGATCATCGCAGTTAGGCCTTTATGATTCTGAACGCGAGATAACTGTAGTGAATGAAGACTTGATGATACAATTTCTGTTTTATCACACGTTCTATGATGACGATATTATAATGATCGTCAGAGTAGCTCAACCCAATACAAGGAATTCTATAATTTGCGATCATATTTAACGCAGAATCATTCGGCTAACATGAACCAAAATGTTTGTACAATACCATTTTTTGTACTATACCAAAGTGCGGGCACTCAGACAATTATTTCACGAAATATCTTTCAATAATCAACCACTAGGTAGAGTTTTATTGATTGTTACCCTTACATTTGTCACGAAAAACTGTTTGTGAATAGCCTTTTTTGCCAATATATGAACGAAAGAAAAATAGATTATTATAAAATCAGATATTAACTATTACCAAACGCATTATCCGTGAAATTTCAATGAATTTGTCGTGAATCCTCGATCGTCTCTAATATCTCCTTAACACTGATGTTTTTTTTACAATTGAGCAGTCCAACACCAACTAACGAATCGATTAACTAAACTAAAAGGTGCTTGACCATAACCAGCGCTTTACGATTCATATGAAACCGACAATTGCTAAACTCATTAATGGCTTTATAAACACTTACCAACTCTATTATTACTTGAAACATTTTGGAAACTTGTCCGGCACCTGAGCAGTTTGAATGGGCCTTAATAAACTGCTGCGTGTAAGAATTTCGGGCCAACCTTTCAAGGCTTCTTTCTTCAAGTTGGTAACGGTTAATGGGCCTTGGTATTCGAGAGATGACGAGACTTGACGTTGATAGTGTAGATGGCCAGCTTCTTTTTTCTCTGATTTCGGCTTCGGTTCTAGAAGAGCGCAGTTGTGAGTATTATCCTTGTCAAGCTACACACTTCCTTTAGTAATTGTTTTAATTCAGTAAAGCAAAATTAATATAGAGCCGAGTATTATATGACTCTTGTTGTTCACCGTTAAACTGAGAATGAAAATACTTGCTCCGAATGTGAAAAGTCAAATAATAGAGGCCTACTCGGTTTTTATAAGGATGAGGATGGTGCATGGTGCTAAAATAACTTTCTCACAGGTACAGTTGGTTGCTGATTTCTCAACGAAAGTATGCATTGAAAATTAAATATAAAAGTGGTTATTTTTAAGGTTCTAGAGATATGGCCGGAACAAGTGGTTCATGAACAATGGGACTAAACTAGGCCTGAAAGGAATAAAACCTGATGTAATTTTAATGCGACCAATAAAATTAAAATAAAACTTTAAAACCATATGGTAGTAATATTTAGAGCCTTGGACCACATTTTCCACTTACGGGGATGTTTTAAGTGCCCCCGGGGAAGTGACTTGAACCAAAACCCATCATGCAACACATAAAATTTCGATAGCAGGATCAATGGAAACTATATTGAGTGTGAGTGGGAGTATTCTGGCTGCTCCCAGGGTATCGACAATTTTTTGAGGAATTAAAACGACAGACTATCAGAATTTACAGAAGTAAGGCCCTTCTTACTTCTGTAAATTCTTATAGTCTGTCGTTTTAATTCCTCAAAAAATTGTCGATACCACAGGAGGATTAAGTCAGAATTATACTTGGGATTTCATTAATCATTTTGTAGTTCAATAGTCAATCTGAAAGCTGAAACATTCCTGAAAATTTGGGTTTTGACCTCTGACGATGTCTGAAGGCCAGCACTACCATGACATTGCCGCTAGTTTCTTCTTCACAGATCTGGAGTTTAAACTTTTAATTCGGACTGAAAGGCGCAGTTGACGGGATTTCAGGTGTCTTGCTACGCATCTACCAAATAAACTGTTTTATAACAATGGTGACGAGTGCAGTAACAAATTACTGATTCTATCCCAATTTCTTATATCACGGCAAAGCGGATCTTGAAGATTTCTTAAGAAAATCGCTGCAAGTAACTACAAATTAAAAGCAAAGATGTTTGATGCCGACAATTATTTATTGTACTTTTTGTAACGTTGAATAAATATGCTTGCCATATTATAACTACAAATGCATAAACGGATTAAATAAATAAATAAATAAATAAATAGATGGCTGCAACGGCTGCAACAGACTCTCAAACAAACTCCTCTTTCTAGCATTTAGCACTGCGATGCAAGTGTGAAAGAGTAAGTTGTTTTGTTCTGTCGTATCTCCGTCAGTTTACCGCTGACAGTATGCCCAAAAGGCCATTTCAACTTCGCCAGAAAAACTAGTTGGTGAGTAAAATGTTATCTCAGGTAGAGCATATTCTGGGAATTTAATTTGAAGTTTTTGAGCACTGCTTGTCTCATACGAGCTTTGACTGTCATTTTTAAGTGAAACCACTACTATATAGTCCACCACGTGTGTAAGCTAAGAGTTTCGACAAATTTACAATCTGATAAATTGACAATCAAACGACAAATGTATGAATATTGTTTACAAGCAGATACGTCTACTTGAAAATTCATTCTTGAATTCTATCATTTGCGATCATATTAAACGCAGAATCATTCGACTAACATGAACCAAAATTTTTGTACAATACCAATTTTTGTACTATACCAAAGCGCGGGCACTCAGACAATTATTTCATGAAATATCTCCCAGTAATCAACCACTAGGTAGAGTTTTATTGATAGTTACCCTTACATTTGTCACGAAAAACTGTTTGTGAATAGCCTTTTTTGCCAATATATGAACGAAAGAAAAATAAATTATTATTAAATCAGATATTAACTACTACCAAACGCATTATCCGTGAAACTTTAATGAATTTGTCGTGAATCCTCGGTCGTCTCTAATATCTCCTTAACGCTGATGTTTTTTTTTTACAATTGAGCAGTCCAACACCAACTGACGAATCGATTTTATTTGTCCTTCTCTCTGAATTCCAAAAAATTTCGCCTTATTTTTCGCTAAGGGCAATAAACCATGTTTGTGATATCGTGAATTCGGCATTTGGACGAAAATGGCTCATCTAATCGGAACGATATGCGAGACAATGTTGAAGGAATATGGTTTGCTTGTTGTTAAAAATTACAAACTGATAAAAATAATCAAAAATGTTCATCAAAAATTTAAAAAAAAACAGTCTTGAATAACAAAATAAAGATAAGATTTTCAAACTCTTATTCATTTAAAGTAATATTTTTTGCGAAATGGATACAATAGACATTTAAAAATTGGCCAAAATTGACCAAAATCGAATTTTTAACTTTTTTTCCATAAATAATTTTTAAGTTTACCACACACTTAGATTATTTTACCGAAATCTGTGAAATTTTACCGAAATCTCAACAGCTGATTGTTCGGTAAATAGTTCGGTGATTTTTCACAAATTTCCTGTAATTTTTCACTGATATTCGGTGAAAAATTACAGGAAATCTGTGAAAAACCACCGAACTGTTTACCGAACGTTCAGCTGCTGAGATTTCGGTAAAATTTTACAGATTTCGATGAAATTTCACAGATTTCGATGAAATAATATTAGTGTGTAAGTTTTAAATTTGAAAAAAATAATTGTTATGATATTAAAGTTTAAAAAAAAAACTTTTCGACGAGAATATGTGGTTATGTTCATGAGCTTTTTATAATAAAAATTGAAGATATACTTTGTGAGATATTTGAGTTTTTAAAACATTTTTGGAATTTTAACTCAAAATTCCTTATAAAACTACCGTGTATATTTTTCCCAGAAAAACTACAACTTTGTCTCAGTCGTCATTTCGATCAAAAGTGACGTTTTTGTGCTACGATTTATTGAAAAATGCCAAAGACGCTAATCGAAAACAAAATAGCAGAAATTCTGCAAAAATGTGAATGATTGCCCATAACAAACAATTATGCAAAGTTCCATGCAAATCGGAGAAGGTCTACTTCGTCATTTGGTGTGGAACTGCCAGAGTCAAAATGGCCGAATTCCAGTCCAAACTTGATTCATTGCCTCTAGCGAACAATTACGCGAAATTTCATCGAATTCTGAGAGGTAGAATCTAAAATGTGTTTATATTTTCCTTATGTGACGTGGAATTGCTCAATTTTCCGAATTACTCCTTGAAAATCACTGCAATGCATTTGGATTATTACCAATTGTAGGACGAAAGTATCTAACTTATGGCTATCAACCATTCAATGTTGAGAAAGAAACTTCCTACCTACAGCCATTGTTTTTCGATTTCAATATGGTCTATACAAAAATTTACTAATTGGTACTTTCTTCTGCTCGGGATATAAATCACTGCGACCAGTAGTTTGATCTATTGTTGTATATCCCGTGTCCTTAGCCCCGCTATTTATACCCTTCGAAGTGGGAGAGCACCCTCCAAAGGCGTAACATTTTGTCAGTCAAAATTGGAATCCTTCCGTATTGGAATCCAAAGTTCAATGACACCGATAATGACCATACCCTAGTCTAAACAACGAACAGAATATTAGGAATCACATAGATAAAGACTAACTT
The DNA here is from genome assembly GCF_037179485.1 of Ochlerotatus camptorhynchus. NCBI lineage: Eukaryota > Metazoa > Arthropoda > Insecta > Diptera > Culicidae > Ochlerotatus > Ochlerotatus camptorhynchus. The sequence continues at coordinate 110,148 of NW_027040659.1, forward strand.
ACTCATATATTTTTTTTCCTTGTTTCAAGATCATACTCGGTTCAGGCAACCCGAGGACTTATCACTATTAACAAGGCATACAAAGTAACAAGGACTAAGATGTGTTCCTTTGGTTACTGAAAAAGCCTGTCCCCTAGTTTGAAGTAGTCAGGACTAGGAATCGGTGGTGGATCTTACGTATCACGAAAAAGTAATCTACCCACGTTACGGGACGATGCTAGAAACATGTAGACCAATAGTCCAAAATATTGGATATTTTTTTGTGTTTTTTTTTTTAATTCAAAGAAATTGTATTTTTTTTTTTAATATTGTTTATGTTGAAGAGCACGGGGTTTTTTCTCAAACAAGCTGTTATGTATAGTAATCAATGAAACAAAAATATTTGTATCTCCCTAAATGGAGGTGATTCAGACGTTGAGGGTTTGAGAGTTAAAATAGGATTTGAACTTGTGTAAACTGGATTCTGAACGTAAATTAAACCCATAATTAAGCATTTATATCGTGGGATAGGCATTTAACCATGTTAGCGAGTTTGCCCACAAGTTTATACAAATGAGTTGAAAAATACGATCTGGATTACTTTATCCGAATCATCGGATTTAATTCAACTCTTGGTTGAAGGACCTCTATGATGAATAGTAAACGAAAAATTATCATTATCGATTCACAAATTGAAAGGCATGATCTTCCAGATGTAAACATCATGCGAGTCTTATGACTTCTACATTCATTATCGCTCAATTGATTATGACATGACGTAATTGCTATTGTAGGAACTAGATTTTCTTATATATTTAGTTATAGATTTGGCTTATTCTGAACCGATTTGCTTCGTCTTCAGAGAAAGTGTATATTTCGCAAAAAAAAAAAGAAGATCCACCACACAATGCCACCAACAACTTTGTCTTACCCTCTTACCCCATAAAATCACTGAACCTAGCAGCCGAACCGGTTGCGTTCCGTTATCCTAGATATTTCTCATTTCTGCTAAAAATGATACACCCATTGCCACGGTGGTGGTGCTTTGATGCAAGAATAACAAGCAATCTTGTTCGAGCTTATAAATAAATACACTGCTGGAGTGCGTTGTACTTTGCCTTGAGCTTTGTGCTCCGCGCTTGTTCTCCTCACTTTCGTGGGCTTACTCAGCTATTCGCTCAACCCAGCAGCGAATGATGAGTGATGATGTGGTGTAGGTTTACTGGTGCTATTATTGGTGCTACCGGCTGCATCATTTATATTGTGTACATGTTATTATTCATACACACATTTATATTTCGCAAAATATATCGAAGCAAAGCAACAACGGCTCGGTCTTTCCAGTCTCTCGACGGACGACGTTACGGTAGCGTATCGCGAATGGTTTCAGTTCAGTTACGCTACTAAGCATGAGTCATCCATTCCATCGAGCAATGGCCGAATTAATTCGAAACTGATGTGTTATTGGTAGTGCTCTTTGAGCGAGAGCATCCATCTGGCGCCGAGTCACAGCCTTTTATAAGGTGATGTAAGGTAATGTCAGTGCAAACTGTCGGGGCCATCATAAGTTGTAAAGATATTCGTTTTTATACTCAAAGCGTAACCTGTTCCTGAACGAAGGGTACAGCCAGCGACAGTTCGATAAATTGGTTGATCCATGCCATGTGCACTTGAATTACCCTAAATGGAGAATTGAGGATGGCTCATAAACATCTGAACCAAATTAGGTTTACACGATTACCACGAACCAATTTAGGTTTACACGATTACTAGAAAAGCGTTTCAAGCAACAAATCATTATCGATAGTTGGCCTACTACTGAAAATGTAAAACGGTTGTAAGCTATTTGTCATATCTGTCTCTTGGACATTAAGGTCTACATAATTTACTCCCTTGAGATTACGCATAGTATAAAGAATCTTACCGATACCACAACCATAAAAATCATTGATTAATTCACCTCCAAGTCAACATAAGGAAACTTATCTCAATCTCATGCAACTCATTTCGGTTCAAAAGTGGCGCGCCTTTGAATTAACTTCTCTTTCCCAACCATAATGATTTTACCCGTCCGCAAACTATAAGGCGACAATCCAATCCGATCCAATCCGTTGAGGTTAGGTAACACCGTGCATATGGAATAGTTTTAAGCGTGGTGGCTGGCTCTCTCACATGGCCATCTTTCGGTGGCTGGCATCGTTAAAAAAAATTGCACAATTTAACCAGTTTTCGTGCATGCGGTGGCGATCGGTGGGGTCTGTGGATGATTTCGTAACAATCTCCGACATGAATACACACCAACAGTCGATTCAAGTCGAGTTGAGTCGCGTCGCGTCGTCGTCAAGTCGTGCGCCGCATATGCATATTACACGAACGTGAATGGCGATCTGCCGATGATGTTCGAAGACCTTAAGGTTTGTTTGTACATTTTGTGCAGACTGCAGAGTGATGCTTTTAGGATGCTGATGGATGCAAACGCGTGTGCATTCTCCCTACCCACTCACCATTTGCAGCTGCAGTGCTGCGAATAAGGCAAACATATTACATTAATTCGAGCATACATCACTTCCACTATATTCAACCAAGGTCACACAATTGAAACTTCACCGGTTTCAGTGTATGGCCGGCGCTTAGTTTGCATAATGGATTCATTATAGTGGAGTGGAAATTTAAGTTTGCCAAAATGCAATTTACGAAGCTGATTTTTTCAACACATTACAATCTGAAACGTTAGAAAGTGAATTCGTACTTAATGACGGTCAACCAAAAGACTAGGTTCTATTTCCCCTTCTTCAACAGCAAATTTCAACACATGGCAATACTTACCGAAAACCTTGCTTAAGCGATACCTGCAAGCAAATTGGCGCCAACACAGTCATGTCTATTTATCCCACCGCATTAAGTTTACTCAGACCAAAGATTGCACCCGTAAATGGGCCGTAATCACTGTACCCTACTAGTGAAAGTAAACCATCGACTTCGGTTACGAGATAAAAAAGAAATCTTACGTCATACGTCAACTCCAGACCCAGGCAGCTTAAGGCCACACGAACCTTTTTTTCCTCCTTCACTTTACGTTTACTTCTTTCTCGCACATTTTGCCGTACCCTTACTCTACTATTGGTGGTATATTCAACTAAGAAAGATCATCATGTTGCAGTCACCAGTTGAATGTCGGTTTCACAAATTAGCATAACCTAGTTTGGTGGCTGCTTTGGTCTCAGGTTTCTTTTTGTGACCAATGGCTGCCCGCATCTGTGATGATTTCAGTTGGCACCAAATGTCCCATTTTGGAAAGGTTGTTGGTTAATGTTGGTGTGTTAGGCCATCGAAATTCATAATCCACTATTTTTTACTATGATTTTGTTGAAGAGACATTTGAAGTAGTAAAAGATTGATTAATAATATTTAATAAAATTTAACAATATGTTTGTCCTATTCACTAGTCTAATGGAACTGAACTGGAGATAAGCTATACACCGTTTGAAAAATTCATGTAAATTTCTTTAATATATAGTGCAAATGTAGTTAACGGTAGATTTAGCATAAATCTAGACAAGCTCAATGTAGCATAAATCATCAATGTTGGATACAAGCTTGTAAACTACTTCGGCGTTCAAAATTTATAAACGAGGAAAGATGAAAGATTTAACGAAATTTCAGGTCTTTTCTCCGTCCACAAAAATAGCTAGCTACATATAAACGTCTTCAGCGTTCGAGTATAATTTACTCAACCGAAGCATGTACAGTTGTACAGTGTAATATGTATAACATATATATATATATATACCTCTACACCTCTACCTCTATATATATATATATATATATATATATATATAATATATATATTGTAGAATTGCCAAAAGGCTTTTCAAATATATGCAATTACTGGTGAATTAGTTAACATCATCTTGGGAAGGATCTGCGACTTTTATTCTGTAGTATTAGTCCAGATGAGCATTGGTAGTTGCCTGGAGGACTCAGTGCATACCTACTGAATGACAGAATCGCTAATTTAGTCATCATTATGAATGTCCACTATTACTATATGCAACATTTAGTATGGATTTTTAAATATTGATACCACAATGGCTCGAAATTCCCGTACACTTAGTCCACGAATTTGGACACTTGCTTATTGCTATTACTCAGTTATAGATTTTTAGATATTTACTTCTTATTCTTCTTATTCTTATTCTCATCTGCTCGGGTTTACAAGCCATGTGAACTGAAATCTTCTTCTTTTCATTAAAGTCTTTGATTGTGCTATTTCAGGCATTTGGACTTGATACAAATAAGAAAATGATTTGAATGTTTGATTGATAGAATTTATTTCACCCTTTGTGTAACTGTTAAATACCCGTATAGCAGACTCCCGTTTCTGCAATATGGTACACATTCTATAACTTTCCCTATGAGAAATAACATAATATGCACGTTATTGAGAGAAGAAGGAAAATAAACTACCCTCCCTTGTTTCGTTACGTTTTCCCTATGGCTTATGCATTGCTTGTCACATATTTCTAAATCCTCCTCCCTCCTTGAAGTGTGACATACGCAATGGATCGCCCAATAGAGAAAAGTGGACACATCTGATCCTCTGTTTTAATTTTGGCTGGGGAAAATGGCTCAAATGTTGGCCTATGGATCTAAGATTGGGCCCATCGCTAAAAATCTGCTATTTGTTAATTTTATCTAGATGAAGCGTCATTGGGACTGTACTAATGGATATTTTTGGTCACTATTGAAAATTTAGTCAAGTGCTGAATTTATGTGTGGGCCCAAATTAGGGGTATTTAGGCCGACGTTATATCCATTTCTCCTATATCTCAGCGGAAAAATCCAAACTTCTCAAAAGTACGTTTTTTTCTGAAAGATAGAAAAATGCATTTGAAAAATTGGAGAAGAGTTGATCTCCTTCTGATGACATACATGTTTATAGTGGATGGGCTCAGTTTTAAAAATTATGAGAGACTTGATCCCTTATTATGATATGCATTTTAATATTAATTTTTAAACACATCCCGGTATGTGTGACAATTTTGAAAAAAAACCATTCTGGATCTCAAGAAATTCGGGGGAATCAAGTGTGCCCAGTTTCCCCTACGGGAGAAAAGCAATTTTGTTCTCTGTTATGATCTACTCATGACTTTTCTAATGTTTGCTTACGTTCGATAATTCTCTCAAGGAACGTAAGTGTAAAACGAGGCAAGTGATGATGCTTGAGAGGGATGATCTTAATTTATTGAGGAAGAATCCCATATTTTTACCAAATCTTTCAACTTCTATGCAACTATGATGCCACATAAGTAAAAGTAATCCAACACACACACTGTTACTTAAAGCACTTGTCAAAATTAATGGTTCAGTTTCATCAATAACAACTTGAATGATAATATCTTAGTATCAATTAAGTTAAACGTGATAAAATCAATTAATATCTCATACTGCAGTTAATTAAATGTGAATATACTTCATTTCGAGTTCCGTATTATTTTTAAATAACTGCCTCTGGAGTTAGTTCAAAACAATGTGCTCAATGTTTCCTATGGCTATTATTTGTCAAAAATTGTAAGTGAATTATAAGTGAATCATCTTACGAGCAACAATCTGATGATAACACAAACTCGTGTGAAATAATCAAAATGTGGATTAATTGTAAACAAAGATCGACAGTTAAGATATCACTGGTACGTCATTGCCAAAACCTGAAAGATATTTATATTTTTCCAACAACCCTCAAATAAGTAGCATACTAATTACCTATGCTCTCTGCCAACAGGAATCACTTGAAATTAATTATCAATTCATCTAAGTAACAGAGTACCTGTAAAGTACGTTTGTAGCTAGCGGTAGTAATGCTGAATGGTTTGTCAAAACAACAATCACCAGCAGTCGCCTTCGTCTCATATTGCAAGAGGCTACACTGTTGTTCTTATTTTTTTTTTTTCTATATGATGGCACAGGCTATGAAGCGTCGACATTCACCGCTAAAAAAAAAACCAACGATCAACGACGTTATTACTCATCTGGATAGTGCAAGAGACCACACACACACTAACACTCTTGCGATGCTGTCGAGTGGCGTGTGCGAGCTGCTTGGAAGATGTGTCATTCTCATGTTCAGAGAATCTCAATATCTTTTCCACGAAATGGAGGAATTCATTTGAATCATTCGATACATGCAATCGTCACTCGCAAGCGCAGTAGATGTTGATTTTCTTGTGTTATTCCATTATATTAAGCCAAAGAGAAGGGTACGATTTTGTAGTACTTTGGAAGTCCTACTCTAGAAAGGCCATCTTCCAGTGGCGCTGACTGTGTGCAAAGTAGATGCGTACACTTCTTTTCCTCTCTAGTGCAGGTATAATGAGAAACATTGCTCTGGCCATGAGATTTCGTCAGAGAAGGAGAATGGAGAAGGTTATTAGATACCTCGCTAAGACAACCATACCTGGGCTTAATGAGGCTGATGTTATACGATAATCTCAATGTTGCGCAGGTAGACGATCTGACAATCTTCGAGCAAAATTTACTTCTTCTTCCTCGTATTTCAAGTTTATTGCATATCACATATTAAATCCCGGGGGTCTCATAGCCTTATCAGTAAAGGCACGGTATTACCAAGCCGGAGGCACGGGTTCGATTCCCGGTCCGGTCGAGGGAATCTTTCGGGTTGGAAATTTTCTCGACTTCCCTGGGGATAGAGTATTATTGTGCTTGCCACACAATATACAAATTCATGCAATGGTATTGGCATCGAAAGCTCTCAATTAATAACTGTGAAGGTGCATTTTATAACACTAAGTTGAAAGCACGCAATAAGCTAATATGCACTAAGCAATATGCTTGAAATGCGAATAAGAAGAAGAAGATATTAAATCCCGAACAAGAATATTCGGCTGCTTTGCTGTCGACATCAGAGTTAATCAACACGACTCTAAACAAAAAATTGCAGATCATTCAAACAAGGACGATATTAACGGTAAATCCAACTTGGAGCTTACCGCCATTGGTGTTCTGAATGCACTTCCACAGTAATTAATTAAGAGCTTTCCATGCCTGTTTCATTTTTACATTAGTATAATTGTGTGGCAAGTACCATCATACTCTATGTCCAGGGAAAACGAAAAATGTTCCAACCCGCTAAGCCACCTCCAGCATGGTATTGCTTTGTAGCTGCGCCTTTACCGACTGAGCTAAGGGAGGCCCCAACAAAAATTTAACTGATTATAAATAAAAAAAAATCATTCTTGGAAAATCGTAAAGCTAATGACAGCTTTCCTTGAAAAGATTCAACGACGTGAGCAAAACACGGATGTTTTGGATGATGCAAAACAGTGGCGTCGCCGATTGTAACGATAGCGATAAGCATCTTATCAGCGACGTAGTAACGAACGTGTGCCCATGTAGGTAATATGTACCTATTATTCAGATCGCCCAACAAAGGCGCTGACACGTTCCATCGTTTAACCTTCACCGCGGAAGTAGTTTACTGAAAGCTAACGTTGATAGCAGCTCAAGTCATCACATTTCTCCCTATGTCTCCACAACAAACACCTCGAATGGCACCGGGTCTTATCGGTTCATGTTTGGTGTTTGACTGTTACCTGAGCGAGTAATGGAATGATTGCCGGGTGATTTCATATAGTCACACCGCCAAAGAATACCAAGATATTTGTTCAGATCTTTAATCTGAGTTTAGCACGAGGTAAAAGATAATCAGGAATGTATTTATGACCACTTCGCCATGTGTATTATGTATTTAGATCCATTCGATGAGTCACCTAGTGAATACAATAAAGTTTGATGTTTGATGATAAAATTTCTTCCAAACCATTAATTCCTAATCTTTTACGGTACTAATTTGATGGTTTATGGAAAGTTTATAATACATCTTCATTTGCATGGATCAAACCCACAACGTTTATGGATGAATAAATCGTGTGTGTAATACAGTCAAATTTCACTTACTACACACTTAGCACACTTACACATTACCGTATTCGGTAAGTTTTTACCGAACTTTCAACAGTTGCAGGCCTGCAAACTGATCGCAGAAAGACCTAGCTATCGCTGGTAGTGTCTGAAAAACAATCGCGATTATGGAACATATTGGTGTTTTCTCAAGATTTTCCTCGAAACTTTCCGGTTTTGTGCACAGGTCACGCTTTTGCTAACTTCTACACTTGATATATCTATAAACATGTCCACCATTTGACAGGCTGAACCAATTTACAGAGGGTCGGTAAACGAGTTTGGAATTCAGCATTTCCTTCTTATAAAACAGGTAAAAAGGTTATCTTCCATTTAATTCCACTTAATTAATTTCGGTATCCACGACAGATACGTATTTCGACTACAATGTGCAGTCTTCATCAGTGTCATTCCCCCAAGTGGGAATGACACTGATGAAGACTGCACATTGTAGTCGAAATACGTATCTGTTGTGGATACCGAAATTAATTAAGTGGAATTAAATAGAAGATAACCTTTTTTGCTGTTTTATTTAAGCATTCCGCTAACAACCCAATTTCATTACTTCATTTCCTTCTTCTTACAGTGCGTACTGCATTTTTTTAAACAGATTTCGTAAATTTAATGATTAGAATATTATAATTTCCTTCAAACTTTACCGAATATTACCGAATACCGAAGTCAAGAAATCTAAAAAAAATAACTCATCTAGACAAAACTACGTAAATTCAAAGTTTCGTATCAAAGTCATAGCTAGGTATATTATATAATAAAATAGTCGATAGCATGATTCAATGTTTGATGAAAATATCGTTAAATGTTTATTACTTATAAATCAGTTTCCGTTGAAGTGGGCACATCGTTTAAATAAAAATTTCTTGAATTGCTGGTATGGTTTTCATATATATATATGTATATGTATATGTATTATATTGAAAATCTAGTCGATTACTGAATTTATGTATGAGTAATTTTTTTGAGGGTCATTTAGGCCGACATTACACCCATTCCCCCTATACAGTGTATCTCAAAATTGATCGTACAGCTATACTTAAATTTAAGAAAAACGGCTCTAAAAGCACAGTTAAAAAGATATGTCTCTGAATGTTTAACAGCTGACTCAGCTTACATTTATCAATAATTGACTCAATATTGGGCATATTTGGTTGAGTTTACCAAAAGTTAAAGCAATTTAAGAAAAACGCCTTTTTCTTGAAAAACGTTATTTTCTTGGAATAAAATGATCGTAATTTTGAACGAAATTTTGCTCATTTTTTTTTCTTAATAAAGATCATTAATATGCCACTAATTTTAATAAAATTCGTTCACAAGGTAAAAAGTTAATAATCGAACGTTTTACTAAGACAAATCTAACTTCATACAGGCTATTCCAATAAAGACCAAAACTATAGCAATAAATCAATAAACATCTGTTCACAACCAGCCACGATTTTAAAATATACATCTATTCACCATATTTCAAAAAATTGTCCTCTAGGATGTACGATCAATTTTGAGATATACTGTATCGTTTATATATATATATATATATATATATATATATATATATATATATATATATATATATATATATATATATTTACACGGTTTTTTTTACGCGGTTTTTTTTACACGGTTTTTTTTACAAGGTTTTCCACGATTTACACGGTACGTTTTTAACGATTTCTCGACAACCTATCGACTTGCTTCCAATCACATTATCCGTTTCAAGCTATAGGTAATCGAATGGCATACTTAAAAAAAATCACAATTTTTGGTGTAAATACAGAAATTTTTAAAATATGTCTATATGGACCATATCATGCTTTAATTACAAATGGCATCAAAATCCGATTTTTTTTAAACATTTAAGCATGCGAAAAATCAAAATCTCGTAGGTTTTTTTTACACGGTTTTTTTTTTACACGTTTTTTTTTTACACGGTACGTATCCCCCGTGTAAAAAAAGACCTGAGTGTATATATATATATATATATAGAATATGCTCGTGAGATGCAGCGTATAAATTCGTAGGATTTGCACAGTTCTCACAGCAATACAAATGCCATTTTTATATCAAAAATATGCTGCTTGACAAGACTATATACTGTTAGGCCCCAGAGATGAAAGAATGACAAATAAATAATAAAAATCCCATTCCTGACGTTATATACTGTAAATAAATGCTACCCTCTAGAAATTTATTAAATTATAAATAACATGTTATTGTGATTTGTAACATTGTTCTTCTTCCTCCTCGCATTTCAAGCTTATTCCTTATCGCATATTAGCTTATTGTAGCTGCGCTTTTACCGACTGAGCTAAGGGAGGCTCTGTAATCATGCTACTATTAGAAACATAGAAATGTATTATCAATGTCACCATTTGAGTCATAGCGCATACGATTAGAAAGTATGCAGACATTTGCTCAACACCAACTTCTTTGACGATATGTTTTGAACATCATGAACATCAACGCGATTGTGACTAATTTCAACTACTCTAAAAATGTGACTCAGTATTAAAGCAGAACATTCATTAGTCGTAATCCTGCGCAAAATTTTCATATACGGTCAACTCTTCTTTACTCGATATTCAAGAGACCATCAACTTAGAAAGGTGTCGAGTTACAGAACATCTGAAAAAATATAATCACAAGCTCTTAATTCCTCAACATAACACAATAAATTAGTTGCCTATTTATCAATGCTTTTGATTTTAAATTCGAAATTATGTTTAACGTTTTATTCTAGTCAATTGGAATATTCTTTCTGATTTTTTTTTTACTTTTAAAAAATCATTCATTCATAAAAAAAATCGGCTCAATCAGAATGCAGCAGCATTTTGATTCTCAATAATGAATTTTGCTGCTACGGCTTTATCTGAAGACACCGAAAAAAAAAAATTAAAATTGATTAGAGAGGTAAAAATGCATGGAAAAATTAATAAAAACGCATTAAGTAAAGGAGGTACCGTTTTAGGGGAATATCGAGTTAGGCCAATTCCATAGTGAGAACAAAGCGAAGCGAAGAGGCGAACGAAGCGCTGAAAATAATGCAAGGAATAATATCAATAATAGGAATTCTCATTATTGATATTTTTCCTTACATTCGTGTCATAACTTTGCTCGCCCCTTCGCTTCTCATCGCTCTCACTATGACATCGGTCTTAGAGGGAGAGAGCATTGCGTGCAAAATTGAAGGGACAATCATCGAATTACGGAAAAAAAATTGAGTTACAGAATATCGATTAAGGAAAGAGTTGACTGTGTTTACATTATATTTCGGTAATTTAATGGTAGTGGACCTTTTTTTAGTGCTCGCCAGGTAGTGGAGTTAATATAAGTTCTCGACTAATCTAGACACCTAGTAAATTTAGCAAACTTCTATATATTTTCATGAACTGTTATGTAAAAAGCTAACTTCTTGATTATTAGTCTGGTAATGAACAACCATTACAATATCAACAATGGATATGGATCCTTTATAAAATGCGGCAAAAGTTCGTTTGAAGGTTTTCAAAGCCTTGCAAAATAAAACTCATTACTTGGCACTTATTTGAAAGGTCTTTTAATTTCATAGGATATGGCCAGTCAAGATATTTTATTAGAATTATATTATTATAGTATCTTTTCAATAATTCCAATGGTTTATATATATATATTTATATTTTTAAGTACGTATGAATATATTTTGCATTCCGACCGGCTGTCATAACAATTATTTACTCACTTTTTATAGTCTATGGGAATTCCCATTTGTATCAACTTCCAGGTGCTATTCCACTAAAATATATAAACAGGTAATACTTATTCAGTTTTCTACAAGAGTTCCCACCGGTTTGATTCAAACTACTTATTTTTGCTCATAAAACGTACATCTAGATTAACGAAGAAGAAAAAACCACCTTAGGATTTCCCAGCCTACCTCAACATACCCGTGTCGTCAGAAATTAGTAATGTAGGCGTGAAACCACAGCTGCATACATGTACATACCTACATGTAAGGTAGTAAATCTCACCGACTGGCTCACCGACACAAAGCATCACGCGGTTCGAGCTCTGCCATGTGCTGCTTTCCTTGCTCACTTATCACGATGCACCGAGTGAGCAAGCAGAGAGTACTCTCAATTTATGCTACGTTTTGTTCTCCCGAGTCCGCTCTCTTTCTCTTTGTGGGTACCGTTATTGCTTGATGTTGGTAGAATTTGTAAGGTTCCGCGGTAGTTTCCGCCGCATGGTTTTACATTTTGGTCGTCAGGCTCGCAGGCAGGCAGCTTTGAGAGACTAAAGGAGTGTATATTGACGATGTTTTGCGCAATGCATGTGCTCAGTCTGTCAGGAGCATTCGTCGAGGGCAGAAGTGTCTGTAACTTTCGTGATTCATTTTACCCCTTCTACTACCGCGACGTCGGTCGTCACACCCACTCGCTCAAAGTACCAGAAGCGCGCGTTTTTTTCTTTGCGGTGTATTTCTTCCGCCTTTACGGTTAAGTGCGATTTAGATCTTTTTCGGTTTGTGGCTTGTCCATTGAGCGAAAACTTTGAATAGTGAGGAAGTTGAGGAAAAATCGAAGCAGGCGGAATTTAACTTCCAGAGCGAGCACTTGATTTGAAACCGCATGGTTTGCTGAGTTCAATATTCTGTTTTGTCACGGAGCCACTCCATGTAAAAAAAAAGTGCTCAAACAGAGGAGTGAGCGGTTTGCCTGGAGAAAGGTCGAAAAACTGTTCAAGCCACGAGAAAATAAAGAGTGCAGTTAAATATAGATTTTCCTCCGGAATGTTGATCAAGCCGTGTTAAATGTGGAAAAAAAAGTGGAAGAAAAAGTATTCAATCGATTTTTATACGCGGTGGTGAACGGTGCACAAACTAGAAGGAAGAGAGTGAGCGGATCTAAAATTGAGCTGAAATTACACTTGGCGCGTCTCACTGTGGTGTTCATAGGAAGCGTAGCTGTAATCTGTGGATGCGGTTGATGCACGACATTTGCATTCGGATTAATTTTTATAGTGGTGGGCATATGAAAGTAGAAAGTTGACTCGTTTCCACAACGATTAGCCGTCTGTCTGCTGAAGCCACTGCTGCATTGAATGCACAATCCAATTCCGAAAGGAGCGATGGCAAACATTGACTTCGAATACATGCGAATATCAAGGAATCGATTAGCCGAAACGTGTCGTCAAACTAGTATCCTACAAAATAAATTTAAGGACACCATTGTGAACCGTTTGGAAGGATAGAGAAAGCATCACGACAATCTACCAGCCTAGGAAAATCGAAGTGGAGTATACCAAGGACATAAGAAGGCTGGTTATGCGCAAACTCGTGTTTTCTAAGAATCTATCGAATCAGAACACGCCACAAATCGAGCTTGGTTGCAAGTTTAATGAATGAAATTTTTACGAGGATATCCACCTAGCAGAACGTCTGGGTCGTTTTACATTCACACGTCCCACTCATCTGCCGCGTACCTTACTCAACACAACGACGGTTTGTTGTGCAAGAGAGCGCCACAGAGAGGAAAGAACGAAAGATAAATAAAAATATAGTATATCTGTCTCGAACAACGGCAGAAGCTGAAAAAGCTAAACACTAAGACATTGAAGAGCACAACGGCAGCGAGAGCTCCGACACGGTGATTCTCTTTAGTCATTTCGACAGCATTGAGGAATACAGAACGGCATAACCCACGAGAACCACGTGGTCGTAATCCACAACTCGTGTGCGCGGGTTCTTTGTCTAGTAAGGAAGACGGCCTTCGCGTGACGACAGCGTGGGGGACACTCGAACTCCCGGAAGAAAGTGAAACCCGGCGTGAAAGTGTGTCGATTAGCAACATCCTCAACAAAGCTGAATTTCTCTCGGCCTTTGCAATAGCCGGCGAGCCACAGCCAGTCAGTGTGTGAATCCTAACAAAAGCTCGTCACTTACCAAGATACCGAAAAATTGTGAGTGATGATATAATCGAAAGAGTCTCTCCTCCAGACTATTGGGTTAGCTTTTCGATGAAGAAACGAAGCTAATAAAAATCGAGTGCATAGAAATTCAACCAAAAGTTGTGAAAGTATATTTCAAGTGGATATATACAGATTTATTTTAAATGCCAAAAGTGTTAGCACTTGATTGATAATTCAGTGATCCTATTTTGAGTGAAGAAACCAAGCGTAATGTCCCTGGAAGTGCTGTTTTTGGTGGCCGTCGCCGTCGTTGCCGTGTTTGGTTACGTTCTGTTCGTTCGGATTCGAATGCGAGAAAAGAGTAAGTTTCTCAAAACGTGTGACATAACGGGGGCTAGTTTCAAAGAGTACATTCTTTGGCTTTCTATGCATCGTATATTTCTTATTTTGTCGTGAGCTACAAAATAATAAAAAACAAAACTTTCGAAATAGCGGGTGTTTCTACCGTCGCATCTTGCGCTGTGAGTTCGTGGAAAATATTCATGTGACCATTGCTAGATTGAAATTTTGCTCGGACACTGTAAACTGCGCGGCATTAGAACAGTTTTTGAATCGTGTCATCGATCCAGTAAACCCTGCATGATTGTCGTTGTATTGGTTACCAGGAAAATCAGGCGGATTACGCAGGGAAAACCTCTTTGGATCGAAATCGAGTAATATGGTGATCAGAATATTGCTGATATTACTCGATATGAACCTTAAACCAAATGTGCATTTTTTCCTAGTGACTTTAATATTCTATAACTAGATTTTTCTATATTACGATGGCATAACAGTCCTATGTCCTGTGGATTTCCTATCTACATGAAACTGTAATGTGAATTATGAATTTCACGCAGAGAAATGATGTTTAAATTCAAATGGATATATTTTTGGCTAGGGCCTAATATATGTTTGGTATTGATTCAAATATATTATTCGGTTAGTTCAAAGAAAAAATATTTTTGAATCAACAAACCGGTTGTAGAGTCAATAATCAGCTTGTTGATTCTAAAAACCATTTTGTTGATTCGAAAATATGTTTTGTTGAAATAGTGATACAATATGTATGAATCAATAACAAAATACATTAGGTCCTGAAACGAAAATCAATGTTTCTGCGTGTAGGCTAATGTTGGTTTCATTTAAGGCTATAAAACTGATGCTTTTGGTGTTTAAAGTCAAGATTGTGTCGTGTCGATTGTGTGCTTAGCCTCGGGCGTACACGCAAATGTGAAGACTAAATATGCAATGGCTTGATTCGGTAGATTGCATCGAATTTACACCTTCTGTAACGAACAGCACACTATGTGCTGCCCACAATGTGACCGATATGTTACTTAACACTGTCAACGTAGTTAACACTTGGAATCACCTGATATGAGTTCAAGTAATTCGCACTGGCATGGCAATTACGGAACAACAGGTAAACATTGTGTATTGAGCTACTGAGGTGTTTTCTTTGAACTTAAACAACAAAAACCTCCCATCAACCGCAAGTAATAATCCTTCCTTCCAGCTGCCAATCGATGGAAACAATAACATATGTTCGGAAATAACTTTCTTTTGCCTATCTATACGGAATACCATCATCAATCAATTCGATGTACACCAGTATTGTTTATTTCCTAGAGAAGGTTAGCCGTATTGTATACCTATCGATAACATTGATATTTATGTCACGATGCCTCTTTCCATAATTTATTAATTGATTTCAAGGCTCTGATACCTTCTATATTATCAATCACATCGTCACATAACGATACATACATGACCCCTGTATTTCAGAATCAATACGATGAACACACGTATGGTGCACCTCACTCTCCTCAGCGCTTCGCCGGAAGTCGCTCATAATATAAAATTTAATCCATATGCATCCAAGGTAGACATTACACAGTGCATGCTGAAGCGCATACTCACATCTGTCATTCATACAAAAAAAGTCTCGTTACTTTTGTGTTTACCTCCAACGTAACCGATGATGCGTTTGACGAGTTACAATAGAATCATGTTGTTGATTACTCTATCTCACAACTCAACCATATCATCGCATTGCAAGCGAATGCCGCCGTTAGTGATTGATACTAATATTTACGTCAATTTCAAATGCTTGAGCTACCTTGGAAACAACCGCGCCTCGGTTGTTCTCTGTTTTGAGCTCTGCTCACTGCTCCGTAGCTATGGTTACGCGTTCTGCTATGCTCGGTTGTGTAAATATAAAAATAACTGAGGATTAAGTCACTCAACCCATCCTAATCTAATCTATTTCAAGCGCCTCTACAGCGGAGTCCTCAGAGATAAAGTTCGATAAAATGCATGGTTGAAAAAGAACCGAAAATAAAAATCTTCTGCATCTATCGATAGCGGAAAAAAATACATCTAAAAATAGGGCGTGCATAGACTAAATGTCACCAGACAAGCACGTCATGATTTATGGACGATGCTCGATTGATATTTTACTGACACGGTGAACAAATAGAGCTTGACGCTGTAGCACTCGTTAACTGTACTTTTAGGGTAGACTATTGCATAAAAAATATGTACCTACTGTTATATTTTATTTTACGCAATTGATAGAAAATAAACCACGTATAAGGTTGGTTCGCAACTGCAGGAAAGATACTTGAAAGGCTTGAAATAACTAACATGCCTAACGTCAGCGATGAAATTTATGGCTTCAAACCTCACATGATCAGCTGCAAATGTTCAGTTATAGTATTGGATACGAAAAAAAAAACAGTCATTGACTTATCTAAGATCGAAGTTAATCAATGAGTTCATAGTTCACCGGAAATCAAGTTATCCATGTTAGATATTGGTCTATGTCAGCTCTCATTAATTACCAACACGTGTTTGTGAGCACATAGTCGATTGCAAATTTTCACCAATCTTGAAAATAATTGACCAGCCGTCGTTAGTAATACAAACACAGCCAAGGCACAAAGCCCAGGTCTTTAGATGGATGTTGATTCATACGCCCGAGGCTCCACTCCGCATGGTTATGAACATGCGGTTTTTCGCGCCAAGAAAGAGGTTCAGAGCGGAAGAATGAATAACCTGCCTACCGTATGGCTTCTTTATTTCATTGATAGCGGGCTGTGCTGCTGTGTGCGCAAATGCTTTGGCCTGCCTGTTAGTAACATGAAGTAAACGGGTTGAGAATGAGCACAGAGATGCGCACATGGTCTTGGAATGCCATGCGGCCAGATTCCAGGAAACTTGTTTCTTGTGCGAACCGTTGAAGGCTCGTCTTACTCACATTCTCTTGCTTTCGAGCTCATGATGCTTGCATGCTTGCCTACTTCCTTTGCGCCACATTTTTCGCATTCTGCTTTTGCAAACAAACAAGTCAATCGCCGATTTCTTACGAATAAAAGGTCAGTATCAAAAACTATTAGGACAACCAGATAGAGGAATCATTTCTCTATCATTTGGTATAGTTTGTTAACGATATTGAGCTTTAATTCTCGAAAAATCGACGATGACGATTGACATGTTTGTTTACAAAAGCAGTTACGCCCAAATCTCAAATCATTCCGGTATTACTCTCCTCATTGTGGACTACACGAAAAGGTTTGCAATCCAAGCTCAGTTCACTGCTGAAAACCGAGCACAGAGACGAGTCCAGAGAGCGTTGCAATAAATCAAGAATTTGTTGAATTGATTTATGTATTTATTTAAAGATGACCCTAGGTAGCTTAGTGGTTACCGTTTCTGAACGTCCGTTATTATTGATCCGCATCGTTTACGCAGTGATCTAAAAATAAACCCTACCCACTAACACCATCATCCTTTCCGTTACAAGGTAAACTTTGTCTCGAGTAACAATTGTCGAACTTATTATCCTTCTCCTCCCCAAAGATCGTGAGAATGTAGCTGGCGTCGGTACTGATCTATAAATAGAATGAATTAGTGAACTTCCCAAAGTAACCGCGAAGCCCGCTACGAGCCCGGTTAATATAGGGATTCCAAATTTTATATCAGTCGTATATCAGATTTAAATTACTATAGCGACCCTTATCGGGCTTGTTGGCTGCTTGGGTTGTACATTGAAGATGAAAATCTAATCCCAAGCTCCACCTATAAGGTTCGGTTCTCTGTGCAATTTTACTAGTTTTCATCAATAATGGAGTAGCAATTACGATGTGCACGGTCTTAAAAAATAGAATGATGCGTCTATTTTAACATAAACAAACGTTTGTGAACTGTGTAATGCAGTTTGAAAAATTTCATAATTCATTCTAAATATGCAAATTTGATGATTTCACTTTAGAGTAATACTTAGCAGTCTATGTTACGAAAGCAATTAAAAACTGAATTTAACGACATATTTCAAAGATCATGAGTCATACAAATAAGTTGAATACTAAATTTTGGAGAGCCTTTAATGCTTATGTCAACTAACCATATAGTGGCAGCCTAAAATTGGTGTGATACATCCGCCGCATTCAAAAGAAGAGATTCCGATCTTGTCAAATGAGCTATCATTACGCCGAATAAAAGGACCAAGGCCAGTTCCACATTTATAGCTCGCGTATGATTCATAACTCCTTTATCACAGAAAACAATGTCATCGACACGTGTGCGACCCTAGTTGCCGTCAAGGCACGATTAAAACCTGACGACAGAGTTCGTGCTCATAAGCGTTTTTACTTATCTCTGCTTCTCACTACGTAACGACGGCGTCATGAGGTGAATAATTTGTTTGAACCACGAGTGATTAATATGAAGCTACACACATGGCCCAGACACAGAATGTTCTGTTTAATACGCACTTTCCATAAATACGCGTGGCCGTCAATAACAGGAATCTACTACGTCGCATTAGCTGTTTGGGTTATACGAAAGAATGGACTCACTGTAGACAGACATTCAATCGTATCGATAAGGTCACCGGCCTTAACTTGTCGATTGTCACGTTGTCGAGATTCTACTCATCTGAACAAAAAAATAAAAAACGCTCCTGCACGTAAACTGCGCAGAAGAGATGTTTTCTTGATTTGGAATGTGATGAGAACTGCATGTAGCCCAGTCGTACGTGTGTATGCAATTTCAAGCCTTATCCGTTTGCGGAATGTGTTTTGAATATCGAAGCACAACAATAACAAGTTACGTTGGCAAATTTCTCACCATTGTTGTTGTTGTTGTTGGTTGCTAAACAAACGGAGTGAGAAGCATTCCGGTGAAGATGAGAAATCCTAAAAACCAGTTACCGTTGGGAACCGAAATCCGTACACCGAAGAAATTAATTAAAACCCGTACATTTCATACAAAACGCCCACTTTTTTGTATGAGGTTTACGGACTTTGGTCTCCTACGGTACCCGTGTGCGCGCAAAAGCGCTACGGTTCATTCGTCCACCTGCTCGTGAATCAATTTGTTGAAGAAATAGCTTTTGAGGTCGATTGGCTGCTTCAGATTCTTCCAACCAGTCAGGTTTGAAAATGATCCTACAATAAAAATTTATGATAGGGAATATATGGGCGAAAGTTTGTCAAACCAGTATGGTTCCCTTATCGCATGTCGATAATTCGGAAGTTTTTGAAATTTACGACTGAGAAACAAAGAATTGATACGAGCAGTTTGATGTGGGTGCAACGTAACAATAACAAATAATCACACTTTGTTTGTCCTTGGTGCTGGTGGTGGTTCTGGAATCGAAACTTCGAAGTAAATTTGTGACCGTTTTATCGACAGATTGCCCCACTGTGCCTACGACACTGAAAAGTTTAATCAACTCTGCTCGCATAAGAATACATCACTGTAACGCTCTAACTGATAATGGTTTCTGTGGTAGAGCTCAATTTCCGCATTTGAATATCTGAAAACAACGCTGTCTGCTTTGTGTTTGTGCTTTCGTATGGTGAACCAGTAACTTAGGAGAATTTAATGTTACCAAATTTGCTAAATCACTTTGATCGATGTGGATGCAGTCTGATTTATAGATGTCTCTCTCAACGAGCCCGCGATGCATATACAGTTAACCACTGGAAAACTGGTTTATCGTTCATTGCCGACTTTGTACCGGTCCTATTGGACTTCCCTCTGCTGGTTTGGTGAGCTACGGCCAACCGTACG
Source organism: Ochlerotatus camptorhynchus (assembly GCF_037179485.1). Lineage (NCBI taxonomy): Eukaryota > Metazoa > Arthropoda > Insecta > Diptera > Culicidae > Ochlerotatus > Ochlerotatus camptorhynchus. The sequence continues at coordinate 130,122 of NW_027040659.1, forward strand.
GTACTTGATTTCGTAAGAAGTTTTGCAATTTAATCTGTTTATGCATGCAAAAAAGGAAATGCTCGTAGTGTGTTAGCTCTCAGAGAGAGGGAATGAGCGAAACCATTTGGGCACAAGGAAAAGTTGGTCACCTTTTAGAAAGTATGCATTTGGCGCATTTTATTGATGATGATCAAAACTGGTAAACGGCGGTAGATGAGAAATTCGATGAAAAGTGAAAACCACACTGCAGTCGCATCGTCACCCAACAACAGTAACAATAGATTTCTGTATGCTAATGGGACGAGCGATCCGAGTTGCAAGAAATGAAGAAATTACTCATAATGTTTCGAGCATTTAGATTTATGTGAGATAGTTTCACCACCGAGAAATAATTCATGCGACACAATAGTCAGGAAGTTATTGTAAAGATCGGCCTCCATAAAATCAAGATACACTCTCGAGCAAGTTTTGGAACAAAAAGTGTCATAACGATGGTCTCACTTTTCTTTCATCTGTTTGTCGATGTGATGCTAAGGTATGGCAGTTGCTACTATGACGAAGCGGAATTTGCCGTGTATAGAAAAGACAGCATGATGCGAGGAAAAGGAATGTTACCACCTCATCTTTTCGCTTCCGCAACCGCTACGACTAGTTTGGTATGCGGCGGAGCAAAATCCGGTCGTGAGAACTCCACGCCAAGCTAAGAAGAGGGCATCATCGATATACTTTTGTTTGGCGGGAAAGCCAGCACGCGGAGCATGTGAGTGTTGTTTTATGGGGATGTCCAACGTGGTGTGCGTTTGAGGCATGAAAACCGTGAGGAAATTTTGTTTTCATTCATCTGTTTTGTGGAAAACTACCGAAATGTTTTGAATTGGTGTACAATGGAAAATTTGCATTGCAGGTGCATTCCGATACGGGATAAAGTAGCACAACAATCGAGATTTTTGTTTGCTGATGCAATAAAACCAATTTTACGGCATGATGCAGCTTTTATGGATGAGCGGTGCTGTTTTTGATCTGTCACTGTTGCTTGCTCCTATGTCAAGTTGTTTGGAGGAAACAATCTCCGTAATTCCTTAATTAGTGTGGAATACCAATTAAAAGTATTTTGGTGTCTGAATTTTCAGAAGAAAAAAACCTACAGAATATATCTACCTATGGTGCGGGTCTGTGTTTCAAATTGAAACAAAAGATTTGTGAAGGAATTGCCTATGGCTGTTTCGAGATCACTGGCAAGAAAAAATATAAGAAACTAACCTTTTTTGACTCTCTTTCGGAAAACATCCTTAGATGGGTTGGCCTGCAAAATTAATTTGTGTAATTGAATAAATCTGTGAAATTTTCGATTATCTTTACTATATTACCTTCACTATATAAATTCGTCTTGAATCCAGTTTCTTTTCTTCTCAGAGGCTTCATTTTCTGCTTCTTTCTTGATAATCACCCGTTTTGAAATGAAAAAATTTGACAAGTTAAAATCAAGACTACTATGATGCCGATCAGTAATGAACATATCATCCGTTGCATGCGTTGGGAACATGCGCGGCAGTAGCGTTTCTCGAACGTGGAAAATGTGTTGGATGTTTGTAAATTAGTAGGGTAAACGCACCAATAGTGGAGGTACGTTAGAGCCACTATAGGAACACATTGCACTAAGACCGCTGCCATAGTGAGAGCGAAGAGGCGCGCGAAGCGTGAAATCGAATGTAAGGAATAATATCAATAATAGGAATTATTTTGTATAGAACGCTAAACGCGCCTCTTCGCTCCCACTGTGGCAGCGGCCTTACGTACCTTCACTATTGGTGCGTTTATCCTAACGGAGATTTAGTAAACATATGTGTATATTTTAAAGCCCAGAGCCATAATGAGTCAAATAATTTTATTCCGGAAGAAAAGAAAACTAGTTCCTGTGCTAAATTAATTCAAAGACGAATTAACGGATTCTGGAATCAAAACTTCGAAGTAAATTTGTGACCGTTTTATCGACAGATTGCCCCACTGTGCCTACGACACTGAAAAGTTTAATCAACTCTGCTCGCATAAGAATACATCACTGTAACGCTCTAACTGATAATGGTTTCTGTGGTAGAGCTCAATTTCCGCATTTGAATATCTGAAAACAACGCTGTCTGCTTTGTGTTTGTGCTTTCGTATGGTGAACCAGTAACTTAGGAGAATTTAATGTTACCAAATTTGCTAAATCACTTTGATCGATGTGGATGCAGTCTGATTTATCGATGTCTCTCTCAGCGAGCCCGCGATGCATATACAGTTAACCACTGGAAAACTGGTTTATCGTTCATTGCCGACTTTATACCGGCCGTATTGGACTTCCCTCTGCTGGTTTGGTGAGCTACGGCCAACCGTACGGTAGGGTAAACGCTCCTATAGTAGCGGTACGTTAGAAGCGTTAGGTTCCTATAGTTGTGTATAGAGACTCAATACACAACTATAGGAACCTAACGCTTCTAACGTACCGCAACTATAGGAGCGTTTACCCTACTTGATTTCGTAAGAAGTTTTGCAATTTAATCTGTTAATGCATGCAAAAAAGGAAATGCTCGTAGTGTGTTAGCTCTCAGAGGGAGGGAATGAGCGAAACCATTTGGGCAACAGGAAAAGTTGGTCACCTTTTAGAAAGTATGCATTTGGCGCATTTTATTGATGATGATCAAAACTGGTAAACGGCGGTAGATGAGAAATTCGATGAAAAGTGAAAACCACACTGCAGTCGCATCGTCACCCAACAACAGTAACAATAGATTTCTGTATGCTAATGGGACGAGCGATCCGAGTTGCAAGAAATGAAGAAATTACTCATAATGTTTCGAGCATTTAGATTTATGTGAGATAGTTTCACCACCGAGAAATAATTCACGTGACACAATAGTCAGGAAGTTATTGTAAAGATCGGCCTCCATAAAATCAAGATACACTCTCGAGCAAGTTTTGGAACAAAAAGTGTCATAACGATGGTCTCACTTTTCTTTCATCTGTTTGTCGATGTGATGCTAAGGTATGGCAGTTGCTACTATGACGAAGCGGAATTTGCCGTGTATAGAAAAGACAGCATGATGCGAGGAAAAGGAATGTTACCACCTCATCTTTTCGCTTCCGCAACCGCTACGACTAGTTTGGTATGCGGCGGAGCAAAATCCGGTCGTGAGAACTCCACGCCAAGCTAAGAAGAGGGCATCATCGACATACTTTTGTTTGGCGGGAAAGTTCCAGCGTGCAAGCTAGCACGCGGAGCATGTGAGTGTTGTTTTATGGGGATGTCCAACGTGGTGTGCGTTTGAGGCATGAAAACCGTGAGGAAATTTTGTTTTCATTCATCTGTTTTGTGGAAAACTACCGAAATGTTTTGAATTGGTGTACAATGGAAAATTTGCATTGCAGGTGCATTCCGATACGGGATAAAGTAGCACAACAATCGAGATTTTTGTTTGCTGATGCAATAAAACCAATTTTACGGCATGATGCAGCTTTTATGGATGAGCGGTGCTGTTTTTGATCTGTCACTGTTGCTTGCTCCTATGTCAAGTTGTTTGGAGGAAACAATCTCCGTAATTCCTTAATTAGTGTGGAATACCAATTAAAAGTATTTTGGTGTCTGAATTTTCAGAAGAAAAAAACCTACAGAATATATCTACCTATGGTGCGGGTCTGTGTTTCAAATTGAAACAAAAGATTTGTGAAGGAATTGCCTATGGCTGTTTCGAGATCACTGGCAAGAAAAAATATAAGAAACTAACCTTTTTTGACTCTCTTTCGGAAAACATCCTTAGATGGGTTGGCCTGCAAAATTAATTTGTGTAATTGAATAAATCTGTGAAATTTTCGATTATCTTTACTATATTACCTTCACTATATAAATTCGTCTTGAATCCAGTTTCTTTTCTTCTCAGAGGCTTCATTTTCTGCTTCGTTCTTGATAATCACCCGTTTTGAAATGAAAAAATCTGACAAGTTAAAATCAAGACTACTATGATGCCGATCAGTAATGAACATATCATCCGTTGCATGCGTTGGGAACATGCGCGGCAGTAGCGTTTCTCGAACGTGGAAAATGTGTTGGATGTTTGTAAATTAGTAGGGTAAACGCACCAATAGTGGAGGTACGTTAGAGCCACTATAGGAACACATTGCACTAAGACCGCTGCCATAGTGAGAGCGAAGAGGCGCGCGAAGCGTGAAATCGAATGTAAGGAATAATATCAATAATAGGAATTATTTTGTATAGAACGCTAAACGCGCCTCTTCGCTCCCACTGTGGCAGCGGCCTTACGTACCTTCACTATTGGTGCGTTTATCCTAACGGAGATTTAGTAAACATATGTGTATATTTTAAAGCCCAGAGCCATAATGAGTCAAATAATTTTATTCCGGAAGAAAAGAAAACTAGTTCCTGTGCTAAATTAATTCGAAACGCATTTAAACAAGCTCAACTAGTTTGGTCTTCCAGGGGCATAATCGGCTAATTGTGATCTCCTAGAACATCATAAACCAGCTTGTTTTCCGGACCAAATCTGAACTAGCTTGTTAATCTAGATAAAGTTTATCACTGCTGAAGCTGAACCGACCGACTATCGTCACAAATGATCAAAGTTTGTTAGAATAAAATGCAACATTTCCATATGTGTAATCTTCAATTCCACGTACACGCTTATTCTGGTCAACTTAAAATTGAGTCGAATGTACTCATCTCAGCGGCAAGTAGGGCTACTCAAAATGGAGTAGCCTTATGTTGACTCACTTTCGAGGAAACGACGTTCTCACGTAGACTGATTCAAATCCACTCAGCGATATTCTCAGTTGCGGGGGGGGGGGGGGTTTTGTTTTGATTTTATTTAAGGAAATGAAAATTGTCTGCTCCGGATTCATTCTACCGGAGCAGAAAATGGTTCAACACCATTGCCATAAGCAATTTCTTCTTACGTGAAGGAATTTCCGCCCGTTTTGAGTGAAACATTCACCCGTTTTCTAGGACGTTTCCTCCAACATGGTTGACATTTTTTCTAAGTCCAAGATTTTGCTGACTGAGTGGCTTTTACTCAGTTAGGCATTTCTCGTTTACTCAGTTTTTGACAACTCGATACATCGGACGAAAGTGAGTACGATTGAGTCACCCGGTGAGTAAACTGAAGTTAGCGTGTAGTGCGCGCTGCTTGATAAGCTGGTTTCGTGCTCATCTGAATTGTTTTGGTTTTCCCTCACGAAAGCGTTCTACTCAAAATTGGTTTGTTTGTACACCTGGAGCCGAACGGTTTAATACGTTTACATAAATCGGATTCCGTTGCCATATGAGTTAAATAGGTCGCACATATATCTTCTTCGGCTGCTACTGATACTTTTGAAAAGCTTATACACGCGTACACGGGTGAACTTTTATTCATCATCAATTGGTAAAAAAATGACACAACAGCGGATCCCTGTTTACTAAAAATGAACACATGAATAATAGTACGTTCAGACTACAGAGTTATAACATGTTATAATGCTATCTTGATGGTGGTTTCTGTGTTGAAATTATTTGACAACTGTTATAACATGTTATAACTGCTCAGTCTGGCCAGCGCTTAATACTCGCGTAATAGTACGTTCAGACTACAGAGTTATAACATATTATAGCGCTATCTTGATGGTGGTTTCTGTGTTGCAATTATTTGACAACCGTTATAACATGTTATAACTCTCCAGTCTGGACAGCGTTTAACATTTGAAACGAGCCTTTCAACTTGTGTACACAAAACTTGTTAAGCCCTTATCGCGCGAAATGAATACGCCCACGAAAACTAATAACACCATCGGGTACGGAAAATTCCCCCATTCCCGATAGTGCTCTTGGATTGCGTGGGCGTACTTTGGTTCTCGTGAAAAGGAAGTAGCAAGTTGTTTACAAAAGTTGGTAGGCCCTTTTGAAATGTTATGCGAGCATTATACACGTGTTCATTTTTAGTAAACAGAGCCCCGTTGTTGCGAGGGGGGCGACACATCTAAATCTAAATTTTAGATGCTCAAAAAATCTCAGACTAGCGAATCAATCTTCGAAAAATCTTCGTGTATTTCTCGCATCTACTTGCATCGCGCATCATCTTTTTGCAGGAAATCTTCAGAATCGTCATAAATCTTCTTTCTATCTACTCAGCGTGCGAGCAGCTAGCCACAGCACAACACAATCTTTCCTGCAGCGTAGATAGAGTCGCCCCCCTCGCGTTGTTGCCATTTTTTTTTTCAGTAGTTGAACAAAAGTTCACCCGTGTACTCGTCTATAAGGTTTTGCACCATCAGGGTTAACCTCAATCGGATGACAGTTCAGTGGTATTGTTTACTTGAACTTATAGTACGTTCAGACTACAGAGTTATAACATGTTAAAGCGCTATCTTGATGGTAGTTTCTGTGTTGCAATTATTTGGCAACCGTTATAACATGTTATAACTCGCCAGTCTGGACAGCGTTTTAGGTTATGAACCATTTCCCGAATTCAATTTAACTCGTGGTTAAAAGTGACATTTCGAACGTCTTTTTCCATGTTCGAAAATCCCTGTGTTATCGATCAACCGATTTTCGTGTAAAACATCAGAAATTTTAATTTAAAAATTGTCGTGGAAATGCTTGGTGAAAGGATGTTGCTCGCAGACATTGCAGAAGTTGTTGTTTACATCTCACTGCAGTCTGAAAAAACTATCGAGAAAATCTGCCCAAGAAAAAATCGACTAAGTCAACGTAAACAGTACCACGGAACGTCATCAGATTGAGGTTAATAAATGCGGTGCAACACCTTATAGCTTCATTCTACGTCTCCGAACCGTGCAATGAGCAACGATGCCAGATATACAGAATTTTGTACTCGATAAAGGTATCTATCTTTTTTGAACCCTTGTAACTTTAATTATAATGACGATTTTTCTAATCTAATTAGATATAAAAATAGTTCATATATTAACTAGTTATTGCATTAATTGTAGCTTCTCGAAATACTTCATTTGATATTTTTTGGATAAAATTAAAAAGCGGTGACCACTTTTTTCGTGTGCAGAAGTCTGTATATATGGCATCGTTGGCATTGTGTTCCAGCCGTTCCAGCTCAATATTTAAAGTTCAGCTTCCTCCGTCAGCTTCCCTCTCCCAATTTGTCAAAATCTGTCATTACCGACATTCTCACTTGGCTCGTTTGCAAAATATAAATATTATTCTCTTTCGCTTGACCATAGTGTCCGTCAATCGCAGCTCCACTAATAGGGTGGTGACGCAAATGAACGTGACTTCTTTCTATTCAACGGCTGCTTTCTGTTTATTTATGGCACAAATGCTCATTTCGTATTCTTTAGTAGGACCACACATACACGCGGTTGCTTAGGTTTTGTATTTACGATTTTTTTAGGCCAAATTATATATTAATTCAATTCCACACGACCGGACTTGGCTGTCGTTTGTTTTCGTTGTTAATTCACTGTGTCGTTGCGATTTGCTTTTCTCTGTGTTGAAATGATCAGCTGATTCTGAACGACCTGAACGTTGTTAAACACATCCAAATTCTTCGCGTAAAATATGTTTCTTTTTAACGACGTACCACTTTCGATTGGAGTGGCTATGGTATGCGAAGACATATTTTTGTTTTCTCTTATTTGATACGCATCTCCGTAGGAAGGTGCTTATCTGGGAATTTGAAGTTCAACGACTTACATAGTGACACGCACGTGCAGCAATATAATAAATTATTTTTCCCGTAGTACGCTAAATGTGTACGAAAAACGTACGCAAGCCGACATCAGCCAAAACAATATTATTTAATTTTGCGGTTCGACATCAATGTGTAAAAATAGAAAATATGCAGGAATTTAATTCATGTGACTGTAGCACCCTAGCCTACTACGCAATTGAGTGACTATAATTTGTATTTGTTTTATTCTTAACTCATTGAGCAAATGCGAAAAAATAGACGTTGCTTGCATGTCAAAGCCTAGCAATTCGGTACTGCAACAAACTCTTCCAGCCTCAAACCTAAACCACATTTTCAGGACTGTTACAGTTGGCGGGGATTTCGCGCGTTTTTAAAGCTCTATGGCGCTGATTTTGCAGAAAGACACAACAATTTGAAACCATTTTTATTGTGCTTTGCTTTGGTTAATAGACAAACGTGAATATATTCGGAGGTGGAAAACATTAGAGTCGGTGTATAATGAGTCACGCCAAGAGAAAAACAGTTGAACTCGCATCACGGTTTTCGAAAGATTCCCATTCTTTTCACTTGGCAACAGAGGACTTCTACAACAACTTCAAATGACTTCTAGCGAGAGAAAAAAAATGCGGCTGTAGTAAATCATTATATCAGTGATTTTGTCAAATTATCTTAACAAAAAATAGTAGAAATTCTCATTACTGATCATTACCGAACGTATCCCATGACAATTTAAAGCTCACTGCGTGTTTATGCTCATTTCTTCGATAATATTTTATATTTTATTGCAATACCTTTCGTGGACCTTTCATAGCATCGTAATGTTTATTTACTTTGCCCGATAGGTAGCCGGTTTGACGGTTCGATAGGTAGACTTGGCTTCACTCTTGGCGTGACTCATTATACACCGACTCTAGAAAACATATGGTCAAACACGTCAAATTGCAAAGGTAATAAATAGCATGTAAACAAACTGCACACTTGAAAATATTGATGTACATTTAGGTGCTCTGAGACTGACATATACCGTCAATTTTGACATAAAATTGAGGTATAATAGACGCGAAATTCAGCTCAATCAAACGTACTATCGAACTTTTCAGTCTCGGAGCACTTAATTTTACATGACATGTTTGTTTACGTCTCATCCTTTATGTCAAAGATGGATTCCGTCACGTGTAAGATTAGGTATTTCTTAGTGTGTGATTATTCGATACGCTACCCTGATATGCATCCTCGCTACTGAAAATTATAGCACCGAAGCCAACCACTGTTTGCTGAAAAAAATGGGCATATTTTGGGATGTGGCTAAATTATTTTCCTGGGAGTCTAATCTGTGGCGAAATGCGCAATATAATTGTAGCTTTGAGCTATTAAATGACACTTTATCACTGTTGTGCTACCTGACGTATAACGTATATACTACACACTTAGAAATAACTAATCTTACACGTGACGGAATCCATCTTTGACATAAAGGATGAGACGTAAACAAACATATCATGTAAAATTAAGTGCTCCGAGACTGAACAGTTCGAAAGTATGTTTGATTGAGCCAAGGGGTGTTCACTCTACAGACTTGTTTTGCCCCAACTTTTTTCTCAGTGTACCTCAGTGTGCCGCAGCTGTACCGGCAGTGCCAAGAAGTCATTGAACTGACTTTTGATTGCTTGTGAATTATGCCTTGTTTGGCAACCCGGTATTTTAACAACTCTTGTTTTTGTTTTGTTTTTCAATGTTTTCAAATCGACATGGACTCCAGTTAGGACTCCACACTGGATGCACCCGACTCCAAGTATACCTGCGAGGGACGAGCTCCGTTATTACAAGATCCTTCCATCATATTAAAATATATAAAATATCATACTAGAAGAAGGGACTGATTACACACGGCTTACTCGATGCTACGGGCAATAAAGTATTTCAACGTTATATCCCAAGTAACATTCAACGTTTTATGAAGTACTACAAGGCTACCATAAAACAACATTAATAAAACCCTGGTCTAGATAGCTTTGCCTTTATTACATCAACCAAAACCTCATTAAGACTAGAATCTGTCTAGTTGGCCCACCCTGAAGAAGGTTCTAAAGACTGCATTATCGAGACATTTCAAGAATGACTTGCTGCAAAAAGGTTATATGACGCATGCATTGAGAACCATTTGAAATCCTTATTAAAAGGATTGATTAAAGGGTTTAACGGCTCTTTCAGTCTTTTTACTGCAGCAAAAACGTTGTATTGCTTCAACTCTCAACAGGAGAGTTGAAGCAATACAACGTTTTTGCTGCAGTAAAAAGACTGAAAGAGCCGTTAAACCCTTCAATCAATCCCTATAACACACCTGTCGCAAGCTCTCAAACTTCCTTATTAAAAGTACAAAAAAAGCTATTTAGCACTAATACTTGTGTCTTTTTGCCTTTGACGCTTGCCTAGCGCACTAAAAATAAAGCATCAATCAAGATAAAAAGGGATACATAAATATCGTCCGATCTTGCCAAATTCATTGTTCAAAAATGAATCTGTCAAAAATCTTCATAAATTTCCTCATCATTAAAGTGAAAGAATTACTAAAATTTTTGAAACTCATACTGTGGTCTATTTTTAGGTGACAGATTAAATCTAATGCGAAATGTGCTTCGGAAAATGGAAAAAAAAGTCCGCCTTCGGAAAACGTTGATTTGACTAATTATTTCTAATTTAGGAAACAAAATATAGTTATATGTTATGTTAATCATTGATTGCAGCCGTGACAATTTGACGATTTTCGTTTTTTTCTATTACTGCTCATTGATGAATTGATGAGAATAAAGTTATTTTAAAGAAAAACATCTTGAAAAACGAAGATTGTAAAAAAGCAAATGAAATAGTAACGATTGCATAAACATTAATTTTTCATAAGCCTGGCTGTTTTGCTTTCATGAAATCGCTAACAAATGCAAAACATTTTAATGCTGCTTTTATGAAGATAATTTGCAGACTGAATTGTTTTATCTGAAGCCATTTTGCTTGATCTTATTCCGTTTAGTTTTATAACGGCATTAATGGTGGCTAAGTTGCCTGGAAAAAGTTAAACGTCGAAATTTGTTTATCTTTCGATAGTTTTGTTGTGCGATCATTGCAACGATGTTCTAGTCCAGCGTTGGATCAACAAGTTGCGTGACATCCTTGATAAGGGCAATTCACCTATTGGAAGTAGTTACTCAGGAAGTGAGTTTACGTAACTTAGAACAGGTGGAAGCTCAATCATTCCCGAAATGTGAGTGATGAGTTTCCTGTCAACAGTTTTCCGCAGTCCCAGTTTGGCATCGCAACGTTATTTGTGGAGAAGGCTGCCATTTCCAATATGCTGTGTATTCCCAGCAATGTTAAGCGTCTAATTTGACGGCTTCCAGTGCTGCCCTCCCAGAAAGTTCTGGAATTGGATTCTTTTCTCTTCCGTCGACAGAATTGCTAGAATTATTACTCGATTATCCTTTGGCATTTCCTTTTGACTCTTATTTGTAAGCAGTGGAAGGTTTTGTGATACACTTTATTGACACCAAAACGCATCAATATATGCTTTTTGATCCCGTTTGAAACCGAACGGTTTCATAATTGCTTTTATAATGATAAAACACCTTAATGGAGAATTTTGTCGTGGCATCAATAAAACAAATACCAATTGATTTACTGAACAGTTTTAAAAGGGATAGAGTGCTGCATTAAATTCATTTTTAAAACCGTATGCTTTCTGATTTTCTCGTCAGGCTTTAAAAGGTTTTTAAAACAGCATTAAGCTGAACAACTAATCAAGAATGCTTTGCACTGTTAAATGCTGTATTTAAACTAAAAAGATTGCTTATTGCCGTTATAAAACCACAATAAATCACAGTGAAAGCCAAATGGCTGTTAAATTGTTACTTGGGATATTCCATCAGTTATTTTTTAGATGAATCAGCTTCCAATCGATCCGAAATGGTGTCTAGTTTTAAATTTGCATCTTGTTTATAAATTTGTAAACGTTCGAACATAAAAATACGGGCACTCGCGTAGCTTCACATTGTATCTGTTCAACAATTTTGAACACTTTATTTAGGGTCACATCAGTTTCAAATGGCATAAGGTCGTCTAGTTTTACTGATTGGTATCCACTGGAATCATTTCTTTTTATTTGTTTACGTTTTAAAAGTTGTTGAACTGGTAAATTGAGGTTAGGGCAACGCCACTGCCAAAACACCGTTTCAACCTCAAGAAATTTGTAAATTGTTTTAAATATAGCTCGTAATTATGCCCAACTTTGTTTTATAGAAAAACTCTAAGCAATTTTTGATCGATTGGAACATATTTCATCAAAATTGGATTATAATTACTGTTGAAACTGGAAAAATATCATATTTTTAAGTAAAAATAGAAGGGACGAAATTGGTCAATACAACAAAGAGATGTTTAAAATCGTTGGGATTTGAGATATTTTAAGCAGTTTTCAAATCGTATTCTATTGATGAGGGGAGTTGACTGTAGTTGCTCTCAGTACAAAATTTGTAAATCTATCTATAACAGTTTTAAAAAACCATTTGAGGTAACCCGGAGGGGTAATTGAACTGTATTAAAACAGTCTTCGCAGTACGCAATTAGCATTTTTGTTGAACCCACCGCAGCTGCACTCAATTAGTCCTAACGAAGCATTCCTTTCGTTCTCCTCTTCCTTGCAGATGACGCATTCAACCGAATCGAAAAGAACGAAGATCGCAAGCCAAAGCAAGGGCACGGAACAGGTGAACTCGGCAGCTCGGCAGCTGCTTCCGGTGCTGCCGGCAAGCCCAGCCGGAAAACCACAGCTTCCAATGTGACGACCACTGTCAAGAAGCAACGCACGGCCGATGCCAACTACCAACACCCATGGCTCTACACGACACTGAAAGGACACACCGGCCAGGTGTTTGATATGGATTTTTCCAGGAACGGGAAATACTTGGCGACATGTGCGGAAGGTAAGCTGCTATTTTGTTTTTTTTTTGCGGTTTATTTTTTTTTTCATTTGCTTCTCTTTCTGTTTACTCATTTTTAATCTTTCACTGGCGAAAGGTGTGCGGTAAAACAGCTGTTTCGGCTACGCTTCAGTTCATGCATTTTTTTTAACAACAGTTACTCATACATAAGTCTAACGTTTTCCTCGCTTAAGTCAAAAATTAACCTCACGTATACTAAAGAGAGAGGGTTAGACAAGCAGTTTGGAACGATGCCAAAAGCAAACGTGTTTGAAGTATTAATTGACACCATTATCATAGGTTACGGTTGACCAAAAGTGTACGCACGGCCTATACCGTTGGCACAATGATTATTTGTTTGTTACGCACACACACCTTTCAATACACGCACATTTTGCGAATCTTGTGCTCCACGTAATCGTAATACAAGGTCACGTACCAGACAGAAACATTGATAGTAAAAAATTATCTTTTTCGTACCATAGTTTACATAACAATTACGTCGGCAGCCGTGCCTCATTCGTCAAAACATCATCAGTGACAGTCGTCTTACTTGGCAGACAGTCGTACAAAATCCGTCTCTGTTGTTGGTGCGATGGCAGTAGGCCTTGATATGGTCGATATGAGAGGGGGCGCAGCACTCTCAATCAGCAGGCGGGTGCAGAGATGAGGCCACCCCAATACTGCCCGGTAGAACAACGTTAAAACAAAAATCGGCATTCCCAAAACCTTCAACATTAACGTTACAATTACGTCGGCAGGAGACTTTTCTCTTTGCATTGTTTCTTTGGATCACTTGTTCATAAATTGATCCCCCGACAATTTTTTTTTGTAACAGTCTCAAAATGAAGGGAACACACATTTATTTCATGCGGTGAAGTTTTTGGCAACACATATTTTTACCCTTCTTATAAAGAAGGGTATAGATATCACTTGAAAAACCGACTATCGATCCGAGGCCCGGAGGGCCGAGTGTCATATCAAAGATGAATACTAAGATGAAACTGTCGGAAGAAAAACTTTCTGTTTTAGTGTCTTCTTTCACGGTCCCTTTCATCCAATGAGAACTCCCCGTATTCAAGGTAATTTTGTGGTTTTGCTGCCCCCTCGGAAGAGATCAAATTTTGCGCTCATTTTTATCAAAACAATCACACCAAAATCAGAGATGTCCCATTTTTTAATTACTCGATTAACAACTAATCGATTCTTTTTTGTTCGCTGTGCTGCCATTTTTCCACCAATGAGAGTGCAGCACATGTTTGAAACGATCGGTGATGATCCTTTGGAGATGTTAATGCTTATATCGGCATGATCTAACCGATTATAAATAGTTTACTTTTCGGTTCGTTAATCGATTAAACGATTATTCGAATGAAAATCGGACATCACTAGATGAATGTGAAACGTCATTTCAAATATAAGGCCGTTCATAAATATTGATACAATTTGAAAGGGACCGGGGCTAATCATAAATTACGTCTCCATGGTAACTGAAATAAACACGAGTGTTCACCGGTTGGTCATATACCATTCGACTCAGCTCGCCGATATCGGAACATGTCTGTGTGTGTGTTGTGTGTGTGTGTGTGTGTGTGTGTGTTGTGTGTGTGTGTGTGTGTGTGTGCGTGTGTGTGTGTGTGTGTGTGTGTGTGTGAGTGAGTGAGTGTGTGTGTCTGTGTGTGTGTCTGTGTGTGTGTGTGTGTGTGTGTGTGTGTGTGTGTGTGTGTGTGTGTGTGTATGTGTGTGTGTGTGTGTGTGTGTGTGTGTGTGTGTGTGTGTGTGTGTGTGTGTGTGTGTGTGTGTGTGTGTGTGTGTGTGTGTGTGTGTCTGTGTGTGTGTGTGTGTCTATGTGTGTATGTGTGTATGTGTGTGTGTATGTAACGAAATTAATGCGCTCACGTTTCTCACCAACCGCTCAACCGATTTCGACAAACTTGGCGCCAAATGATAGGTCTTGGGGTCCCATTGAACGCTATTGAACGGTTTTGGAATCGGTGAACCGGTTCCGGAGATATGGTGAATATGGGCCTTCACGCTGGATTTAACGGAAAACGTATTAAAAACATCAAATTACTACAGCATTCAAAAATAAGATCAATGCAAGCCGTGTTAAGTGTTCCAGACCACATTGGACACACTTGGACATGTTCCGGGTACCCCGGGGAAGTTGCTTGAATATGAATTGAATTAAAACCCATTAAATCACATTAAAATACGATGATAAGGTGATTGGTAGCCTCACCAAATAGACTACACCCGGATATATTCCGTGTACCCCCAGGCAGTGGCGTAGCGTCACTGGATGACACGGGGGTGGGGGGGCTTGGTCACTGATAATGACAATAAAATAAATAAACTTGAATAAGTAAGAAGGGTCTGATCACACCATAGGTGGATAAATTCGGGTTTTTTATTTACGTTTTACTAGAAAACATACCGTCCGTAATACTGTTCATGTATTTGTAGTAAGAAGTTATCTCAATTCACAACTTGCTGCAAATCGTTGTATCATCATTTTGAATCCCACTGGTGACTTCGTGTCAGCACCGTGTTTCTTTTATCTTTGATTAACAGGAACCATATAACAAGCCTCGTGAAATTAGTGGACTGAAACTTATTTGGTATACTTGGAGCATGAAATCTGTATATTTCCGCTGAGTTACGAGTTTGTCTATATTCGAATACAATAAATTGCAACCTTTTTAAAAATTCCTAATGTCGGCATCGTCGCCGTCCATAAATTAACATCAATTGCGCTAAGTGGGTACGATTTTACTTTTTAGCTTCTATTTTGGGCAGTCCATATTCTTTACTATCTTGAGAATTGTTAATAAATGTATCAAGTAAAACACTATAGGTTGAACAAAACATTGGAGAGGTTTTGATATAATATATCAAAACCCCTCCAATGTTTTGTTATATAATACATATTATGTATTTATTCCAGTACTTTTAATGCATAGGCTTAAATGTTTTCAATAAAACTAACTTTGTTTATTCATTTGAAAATATATTCCCAACCGGGGGATGTAAAGGGAATATACACCCGGGATGTAAAGGGAATATACACCCCATCGGAGGATGTTAGTTGAGACCGCATGAACCGAGGATGCGATATACGGAGCTGCGGTCCAATGCAAGAAAATAGAGAAAGAAAAATGTGGAGTGTATTAGAGAGTGAATCATGTCGAAAAAAAGGGACTGGGGGACTCGTACCACGAACGTTGCGATTATCAGACTTCCACTGCTCTCTCTATGCTTCGGAATATTGATAGGCTAAAAGCGAACAAGAAGCGCTCATTTCCTCTCATACTCGCCTTCGTTTGTTTTTACTGCTGGAGAGAATCGAGGCAAGTGTATGCATCGTTCTACCATGTTATACATAAAAATTAAGGCAAATGATTGCTTGGGTAGGTGGAAGCATATACAGAACACGGAATTGAAAAAAAAGATTAAAAATCATTGCATCGCATGCAAGGTCAACTTCTAACATTCGCTGCGATGTTCATGAACAGAGGATGATAGGAAATGGAACAAACATTCATTGTAATAAATTTTTGGTTTGCGTGTAGTAGAGTAGGGTATAATTTCAAAAACCAGTTTAAAACTTTTAAATACCCTTAATGTCGATTTTAACGTTTCGACACAATTTTAAAATTAACATGCAATTTTCAAACATATCCAGCGTTTTTTTACTTTTATTCTTTATTTATTCTTCAACTAGTGGTATTGGATTATGTAAGCCGTAGTTTTCAGCACGTGGTCCAAGATGCAGGAAATACATTGATCAAAGAACTATCAGGTGCATGGATTTCGAATTCACCCAAAATTCCGGGAGCATCGATTCCGCCTATTAGTACTTTCGCGGCAAAAACATCACTAATAAACAAATACCATAAACGAACTGTATCCCGGATGTGTAAAGTATCCCACCAATGGTTTGGAAGATACCCAAACACGTCGTTAAGCTCTCTTTTAAGGTTAATTTTATTAGGGCAGCCATTCACCAGTTAAATTTTAAGCCGTTTGGCCTTTTCAACACCATTTTATCTTTGTCTATTTACGTGCGCAAACGAAGCTACCGAGTCATATTTAGGAGGTAGTATCTAGGTCTCTCTTTCTCTCATTTTTTATTTTGAAATAATTTATCAAATTTGTGTTCATACTTTCTAAATATACAGACAATTTTTAGTAAACATCTAAAAATCCTAACTAGGTTCGTTTTTTTTTATTGAACGTAGTTTCCAAGGCCATTTCGGATTTTTTAACCATTTTTGAGGTTTTAATGGCTTTTTTGAGCTTTTGAAAGTCGTAAATTAAATTCATATATTAAACTCAAAATATCGATAGCGGAGGAGTTTAACTGACAACACAAGATGCCATGATTGCAGATTTTATTTCCTTAAATCGTTTAAATTAGACCCTGAATTGAAATTTGAATGTTAGTTGTAAATAATAATTTAATAATTTGAGAGATTTTTTCTTCTTGAAATCATGAGCAGTTCTTTTTGTTTGTACTGCACTCGTTATGAGATTCAAAAATCGATAAGTTCTAGAATTAGAAAGATCTTCCTCATCGATCAGAATCTAACATTTTTAGATGGTACAGTACAGGTCATAACAAATAATACACTTGGATTCTTGTCCTTAAATTTCAAAGTGCTGTTACTGATCGTACGCGGTAGGAACTTTGATTATACGTTGTGAAATTTTCGTTGGTTGAAGTTAAAAGTGATGATTATTGACCCTCCATGGCACAGCTCAGATGAAAACTATAATTTAATAATTTTATGGTTTGTAGACAGGGGGCGCAATATGCTTTTATTTTTTTTCCTTGAAAATTTATGCTTTTTTACACAAAATAAAAAAAAACCAATGGTATTTTTTTTATTATATCTTTTTGAAGTTATTAAGTTTTGGGCTTTCGCTCAATACTCCTATGCGGCTAGATTACCATGCGTCGTAACCATTGTACAGTCGCTATAAATCAATGGAGATAAATTCCATCTTTAAAATGCGTTCTACTGATGTTTTTACTAGATCACACTTAAGAATTTTACATGACAAAAATTGTGAAAACTGTCATAATCAGTGCTTACTTCCAAACATGTTGGTCTTCAGCAATTAATTCACTACAAATGATTTTCAGAGTTGAGAGGAAATACTATACCAATATCAACATGAAGGTACGATAATTTATTAGCTTAAGAAAATTCTGAAGAGGATAGATTGACAGCTCCGTACTCTAACGGCAGTGTGAATTGAACAGAAGTTGAAATTGAGCGAATGGCTATTAATGGGACAATACTAATCAAATGCGTACTGCTTAACCTCACTCCCACGTTGATGGTTGAGAGTATTTTTGGGCATTTCCTCAAAGCCACAGGCAGAAGAGTGCCCATTAATAAATTTTAATAGCTTTTCAATATGAGACTACAATGTTAGCATTAACATGTTTCTCTTTACAAAAAAGTAGATTTTTCTGCGTAATTTTCAATTTTATTTTATTTGTCGTTCAATATAATTCAATGTCAATTTTCAAACATACGAATCATAGGTTAAGGAAAGATTGTTGTCCCTTACTTGAAAGTGATATTTTTATTTGAACTAAGTGTGAATCAATCTATTTTATTTTTTTTTAAATATGGTAAAATGTTTTCAATGTTAGAAACTTATGATTTCCTGTGAAATTACAGTGATATAAAAAATGCCCACATTTAGGCACAACTGCATTTAAAAACAACATATTTTCCATAATATTTGTCACAAATATATTTCGTACAAGGATTTGGGGAATCCACATTTAATAAGAATATCTCATAGAAAGTTACTCGAAAGCCATTTGAGGGATTTGTCAATTTTAATATTTTCCAATTTGAGATTTTAAAATGGCAAAAACTAAACAAAACACTCAATATAATAAGTAATCATGTGGAACGATAGCATCATTGTAGCCTATTGATTTTAATACCATGATTCTGTAAGTTTTCTCTAATTTAAGAATTAATTTCCATATTTACGTGAACGTTTATTCTCTTTGTTTCAATGCTACGATATAAATCACTAAAAAGAATTGTAAAAATCCATGGAGCATTGTTGCCTAGATTTATCTTCAATATAGACGACAATGCTTCACAATCAATCTTCTTAAGAACATTACTTTGGACGTTCTGCAAACAAAAAGAACTCAGTCATTTATCAGTTATCGATGTCCGTTATGACCTTCATTTGCAATTAATCAAAGCTAATTTACTGACTCACTCGGATATATTGGCTGACCAACGTATACAGTTAAATCAGAAGTTCATAGCTAAACTTTATAAGTAAAATGAAAATAATTTGCCTTGGATGAAATAATATGATAAATAAAAAGCTCAGCCAGGCGCCCCCCTAGTCGGGAGGCCCGGGGAAAATGTCCCCATTTGCTCCCCTCATATAAATACAACATATATGATTGTCCATACGAAGTTTGTGGTCAACAATTCTGAAAAACGAACTGCCTAGGGCGATAATAGGAGCACTAACCCTAGTGGATAGTATCAGCCAACACGGTCAATGGGGACCAAATGTCTTCGTTGACCATAAGATATGTGCAGTAGCGGCTACCACGCTCTGTTAACCTACTTGCTAGCGAAGAAACGGACTAAAGACGGTAGAGATAATTTATGACTGTTCGATTTTTAAGTGCACCCCCTAGTGAAACCTTAATAATAAGTGTAATTGGAGTTAACTGATACAGAACCGAAAAAATGGACACTAACCGAGCTCTCATGAATCATACTTTCATCTGACATCATCGCTTATAAATTTTCGACTAACCCACTTCCTGTCGCCGGATTCAACATAAACCCTAATTGCTCATTCGTTATAACAGGCTGCATCATTCGAGACAAAGGTATTAGTCACACGTTTGCTACATTGTGGGTCAATTCCTCCACGGTTGGTAATTCTAAAACGGAACGAATCGCAATGCACTAAAATCATGTATAGACCAGTGTATTGAAGCTGTGATGACTTATAAGTGGTGTTGGACTGTGTTGGGCCACGTGGTACGAGGGTACGGGTGCTGCCACTCTGAAGCTACTACTGCGCTGGTGTTTGGTTTGGCGCCACTAAATGATTGACAATGGTTGAAAGGGTTTAAGATCTTTTTTTCTGTTGCTGTAAATAACCGTTCATAATCCTATCAATGTGCTAGTTTTATTCGACTGTTTCGAAGGTTTTTCCCCGTCAGGTGGTTAACCGTCAGTCAATCAGTCGAATGAGCAGAACGAACGTGCAAAGTTCTAAAACGGTTTTCTTCTCTTTTTCTCTTTCCCCATTAAAGATTCGCCTTCAGCACAGTCGAGCAGCGGCAATCATTTAATTAATGGCAATATTAATGAAAATGATGAACAAAATGCTACCACACGCTCGCTATCGCCGGCGTCGTCATCGTCGTCGTCTTCGGCCTTCAGCGTTAGCGATGGTAAAGTAACCAGCAGCGATACTAGCAGTTGTTTAGGTAGAGGTGGTAGTAGTGGAACCAATAGCAGCAACAACAGCAGCAGCGGTAGTAGTAGTGGCAGTACCCGTGGTGAAGACTCACCAAATGGCCAAGGGGCAAACAAAAAGCAGCGCAGATATACGAAAAAAAAGCAACAGTATAAGAAACCGAACGCCAACAACAGTACCGGCGCTAACCACAGTAACAATAATAACAGCAACAACAACAACAACAACAACAACAACAACAGCAACAACAACAACAACAACAGCAGAAATAGCCACACTAACAGCAATGGCCTTAAGACTGCAACCACTTTGCGCCCAGCTTCGCCATCATCGACGACGGCTAGTGACGATTCCACTAATACGCTACAGGAGGATCACATTACGCAAGCGAAATACTACTACGGTTCTACGTTATCATCCCCCTCCAGTCCATCGTCGAAAGTGATTTCATCTCTGCCGGTTGGCTCCAACGGTCAACAGGTTTCGATTGGTTCCGCAAACTCATCATCCCCATGTTCATCCACATCGTCTTCGTCGTCACAGTCGTCGACTATCAAGATTGAAAAGAACATAAACTACCAAGGTCGACTGGATGTCAGCTGCCGTACCGGTATCGTGCAACGTGCGGACAGAAAATTTTACCAAGGAAATACTGGCGTCGGTCATTTGAGCTCATCTGTTGCCAGTACTACAAAAAATGCAGTAAACACTTCACCGCTACGGCAATACGTAAAGCTGAATCTAAACGAGAACGATCTCGTCAAGTACTTACGCAAGTACGTGCTCGATAAGGACGTGATGAAACAGCTTGGTTTCCCGGTGGAATACGGACTGGACATGGATAAAGTTATAATCTATAAATTTCCGCACGACTTTTTCCGTCCGGCTCAATTCTATCCCCCCGTCTCGACAACAAGCGACGAGAAGAAACGTGCTCACGAGCGGATAGTGGTCACAAGTGACAAGAGCGACGATAACGACAGCGGTCAAGGTAGTGGCACATCCTCACCGACCAATGTAGACGACAGTGACGCACTGCTCATGTATCGACTTTCGTCAAATTCGACGTCACTGAAATCGCCACTTGGCGACATGCAGCTGCAACCGAGTGAGGAACGAGAGTGCTGTCGCTGTGGAAAGGGATTCTTTATCACTCTCGATGGGGAATACCTGACACAGGAGCACTGCATTTATCACTGGGGCCGCTTGACGCGGGTTTTTAGCGGCACAGAGTTCAAGAAGGTGTATTCCTGCTGCAATGGCGAGTCTGACGTCAAGGGATGTACCATTAATAAACTGCACGTGTGGACTGGTCTACTTTCGGGATTCAACGGGCCGTTTGATGGATTTGTAAAAACGGAACCGTCTCCGAGAAAGTTGAAAAAGTTCGAAAAACTGCTACTGAACAAATTCTACTACCAGAATATGAACGTCGATTGCTTGGAGCTGCAGCCAGAGGATGTGATAGACGATGATGAAAGCGATGGCGTTTATGCCCTTGATTGTGAAATGTCCTACACTGGCCGAGGACTTGAACTGACTAAGGTGACTGTGGTTTCCGTCGATGGTAGTCTAGTCTACGAGAAGCTCGTCAAACCAGACATTGAGATTGTCGACTATAATACTCGCTACTCTGGCGTTACCGAGACGGACTTTTCCGATCCGTGTAACTACGTGACGCTGAAGCAAGTGCAAACAGATCTCCTAAAATTTGTCTACGATGACACCATCCTGATTGGGCATTCCATCGAAAACGATCTGAAAGTATTAAAAATCATCCACAAGACTGTGATCGATACGTCCATAACGTTTCCCCACATGAACGGTTTTCCGTTCCGCCAGTCACTTAAGTCGCTCACCAAGAACATCCTGAAGCGTGACATTCAGATACAGACGCAGAGTAGTGTGACGCAATCGCATCAACATCATCATCATCAACAACAGCATCATCACATCAATGCTGAGCTGGATTGCGGCGACAGCAGCTGCAGTAGTAGCAATAGTAATAACTCATTCGGTCACTGTTCCCTCGAGGACAGCCGGGCCAGCCTAGAACTTATGCTTTGGCGCATACGCAAGGACAAAGC
Organism: Ochlerotatus camptorhynchus; assembly: GCF_037179485.1. Lineage (NCBI taxonomy): Eukaryota > Metazoa > Arthropoda > Insecta > Diptera > Culicidae > Ochlerotatus > Ochlerotatus camptorhynchus. The sequence goes on from NW_027040659.1 coordinate 152,343, forward strand.
TACTTATGACAATATGTGGAGTAACAATATCAGTTGTTACCGAATGCAGAATTAATTAAAAGAAAAATTGCTGTGATTATTTTTTAATTTATTAATTTTAAACCTCCGTCTCGTGCGGAACATCACTAGTAACACTTGTTGTAGATGGTTACTTAATTGTGTGATGAATAAAATATACTGATTAGGGAGCAATTTTTTTCTCTTGATTTGCACACACTATGCATCACCAATTCCCTTCGAACCTGTCGACATTGGCGAACAACAAATGAGGCTTTAAAGATTATTGAATGGAGGTTTCCATTTTGAATTCACCGAATGTCTTGATTCGCGAGAATACTGCCTACCGTTGTCGTACACCAGTCGTAATATCCCCTGATCACCCAACTACAGTAGAAACAAATCGAAGTGTGCATATCATTAGAGACCTAACAAACGATCGCAAAACAAAAGAATCCGTCCCCATTTCGGTCAATGCTAGGCTAAATCGCATCAACAAATTACTTCACCATTTTGTTTTTTTTTTTCACGCCCCGAGTCAAGTTCACCATCAGGTTCCTAGAAGTCGGTATTGTACTTTTTCATCTTTTTCTCATTTACCATTCACTAAAATTATAATGATATTGATGCAACACATAAAAATGAAACCTGTCGTTTGCTTGAATACTACCAGACGACAACGAAAAAAAGCACGCTCAGAGATGATGAAAGAAATGTGTTTATATTTTAGTTTAAAACAAAACGAGAAAGACTGTATTTTTATTTACATAATGCTTAGTAGTTTTTTTATTTAGTAACATTTTTACAAAGAATTAGACAAACGAAGCTCAAATCAACACCACGCGCCCCCATCACAAGATCTAGTTATTTTTTGTTTTCTTCGGAAGCTCATTGACTAACAGCAAAGGGCGATTTTTTCAGTACACAATTGCCAGTTCTCTCGTTTATTGCCCATTGCATTGAAAATTCTCCACAACCAGCAAGTTTTCTTTTAATTAATTCGCTCGTACAACACCCCGAAACGTGACCTGTACCGTTGGAAATGCGTAACGCATTTTCTCAAATCCATCACTGCAAACACTTGTATTGTCTCTACCGCCATTGTTTAGCAAAAAATAATAAAACCATGTGAGAAAAAATAAGTACAAAAAGACAGAAATGAAGCCAACTGCAGCAGCGTCAGATCGGATTTGCGCAAATCAGTAGACATTGGACCGCAACCATTTCATCTCTCGTGTTGAAGGAGTAGGGTTTTGTGAGACGAAAAAGAAACGCGCCATTCAAGAAATATATACAAACAAAACAAACTAATAGAAGGGTATTGAAATAGAGAAAAACAAATTCGATGCAGGGTTGCTTCCACTCACTTGCTATAAAAACATGTTTTTCGGAATTATAAAATCATTAGATGTTATAATGATATGTTAAACTTGTAAGTTAAAAGAAGAGACTGTAAAGTATGTGTTTGACACATGAAACCTGTCAATTCCGCTTTCTGAGTGTCACAATCAGCGAATTTATGATTCGTGATCGTTCACTCAGAGTGAGCGCTCGCGAGTCGTAAAATCTACAGCGAATTTGACTGATTTTATGTAAACACTTGCCTTTCAACCTCTTCTTGTATCTAACATGTACAAAACATCACAATAATATCTAATGATTCCAAAATTTCGAAAATCATTTTTTATAGAAAGTGAGTGGAAGCAAGCCTGATTCGATGTTTTCATATACATTATGTAAACGCTAGATGTTGCAGCAACGGCAAGCCAGAGAGAGAGAGAGACAGATTGAGGGAGCAGGCTATACAAACTCGAATAAACCTATTTTACCAGACAGTCACTGCGTTCGAACGTAACAGTCAGCGGCACGCACGAGTTATATGTATTTTTAGGTCACATTTGACCTCCAAGTGCGCACAGTTACACCTCACGCGTACACACGTGCTGTGAAAAAAAATTAAAGAATCAATTTTTTTACAAAGTAAGAAAATAATCAACAAACACTAGAAACAAAACAGAAAATTTTTAATAAAAAAAGTATTTTATAAAAAAATATCTCCAATATCTGAAACAATAACCATTGAAAGAAACTCCATTCGGTTCGGACCCCCCAGACGGAAATCAATGTCGTTCGAGGCGCACTGAAGACATGCATGGCTCGTCTTTAGATAATCGAATCTGCATCCTCATTTTATTGCATACCGTTTCAACAACATACAGGTAATACGCACTCTGCAAATGGTCACCGTTCATACGTTGTTACATCTAAAATGGAAACTAAATTAGTCTCACCTTCAGATTGGATCAATTTTATGGCAATGTTATTCGGCTTACGGTTGAGCTATATTTTTCTCGCTGGCCGTTTGGAATATCGATTAGCTTCGATATTTAGCAAATGCTACTATACTCAATGCACAAAAGTCTATTGAAACATTGTCGAGGGGACGGGGTAGGGTTGAACAGAAGGGACGTTATGCCTTGTTAATAGTGACAAAACTCGGGTTACTGCACCAAGGATGATCTTGAAACAAGAAAAAAAAAAAAAGAAAAGATTAGTCTTCAATGTGATTCCTAATCTTCTAGTCGTTGTTCTCTAGTTTAATGTGGTTAAGACTAGGGTTCTGATCAGGGTTGTTAGTCGATAACGTCAGCGATAACGCCTGAAATGGTGAATGTGCATTGCAGACGTTATTGACGGTTATAGATTATCAACCCTGGTTATGATGCATGGTGCTTGATTTTTTTGAACCAAGGAATTGAATTTTGACTGACAAAGGGACGTGCCTTTTTTATTTATTCCATTTCGTCAAGCCAGTGTAGACTACATACAATGATTATTACAATGTTTACTTACATACTATGCATTAATTCTATTCTGTTTTAGCTTTGTTTTTATTTGCTGCTTGGACATAGTGATGTCAATAGTTCCGCAATGCAAATTATATAGGCGCATCATTCGATTGATTGGGCTATTTTTTGCATAGTTTGTTCTGTACGATTTTTCTGAAAATAAATTCCGTGTTCTAAGATATCGACAAGGTGTGTAAAAGTTTAATTGTGCGAGAATTTCTGCCGAATCTATGCGCATTGAAATAATGTCGTTGATGAAGAAAAGCATTGCAAATTTGCGGCGCTCCTTAAGTGTTTGAGGGTGCTCTCACTCTTTGAAGAATATAAATAGCGGAACCTTTCAATTAGAATCGGTTTCTTGCAATCGAACAAAAACAAAACCTAAATTCATCAACCTATAGTGATATCTGACCCTTCTTACTAAATCAAATTTTAGCCACTCCCAGGTGGTATCTGAAACATGTCCAGGTGTTGATCAATGTGGTCCTGGCTTCATAATTACTGAATATTTAATCTATTTGACGGTCACGCCCTCGAGGTGCGCAGCGGGCAAGGTGGATCGACCAGGCAGCTATAGATCGAGTGGAATGAAGGCGAGCATTGATCTGGAAAAGATTAGATTGATCAAAACCGTTCGAAGAAAAATGATAAAAGTATTCTTTTGAACGATTGTTTAAAATATAACATTAAAAACGTGTATTTCAGGTAAATTCGTATATCTTAGTTGTTTGAAGATGTACAGCTTTTATGTCTTGGGCAACTTTTCATAGAATTCTATGTTCTACAACTATACCGAAGACAAAAAACCTCCATCATGAATTTAATCACTGTGCTATCTTTGCGACCACAACTTGAACTATTTGGATCCACCAAATAGTAGTCCTAAGTAATTCAAGAAACTTCACTGAAGACGTCAACTCAAGTGAATTCAATGCCAAAGCATTATTATTTATTGCTAGATTTAATTCCTGGCCCACTGTTCAGTTTTGGGCAAAATAGGATATTGATCAATGATTAAAGGCGACATTTATCGAACAACGTTGTTATTTAACTGTGGTTCAATTACAGGTTTTTAGTAGAATGACGAAAAGTAAACAGAAGGTTGCATCACACGTTTGTCAAAAGAACACAGTTCGTTTACTCTCCACGTTGTCTTAGTGCGATTTAGACGACATGTGGTGTACCTTCCAACACTCCTCCTCATCATGTACCGCCACAGTCCTAGCAATCCTGATAACTTCTTGAGTTTTTTAGTTCCAAGTGGCTTAGTTAGCATGTCAGCTGCCATCGCTTCGGTGAAACAATATACAAATCGCACAGTTCTTGATTATACCACTTTTTTGCCTCAATATGATTTGAGCGACGGCTGATTAGATCTGATTGCACAAATTGGAAGCATCCTTGATTATCCTCTGTCCATCCAAAGTTTCACCCATGTCACTAAGCAGTCCTGTCAACCAGACTACCTCTGGCCTCTCCACGCGTAACGTACTTGGATTCCATTGAGCTGAGCGTTACACAGTGCTGCAGTCGGCTGCCCCAAGAAATTGCGCATTCAGCATAGACATAAGAAATGAGACATACCCCGTTGTCGACCGACGAGTATTGATGTCACCAGCCCAATCTGCATCCAACACACTAAGATTATTTTACCGAAATCTGTGAAATTTTACCGAAATCTCAACAGCTGAACGTTCGGTAAACAGTTCGGTGATTTTTGACAACAGATATTCGTTGAAAACTACAGGAAAACTGTGAAAAATGACCGAGCTGTTTACCGAACGTTCAGCTGTTGAGATTTCGATAAAATTTTACAGATTTCGGTAAAATAATCTTAGTGTGAAGAATCCTAGTAGTCCTTCAGTATTGCTCTTGTACACCTAAAGCACTAGCTACATACGAAACTTCCACAGCTCGTAGTTGAAATCATTAAATTTATCTACGGTCAAGCTTGCGTTCTCAGATTAAATCGAACAACCATCTTGTCGGTTCTAGAGTACGGTAGCTTCTGCTTTCAATCCGCGGCAAAAACACACATCCTGAAGCTGCAACGTTCAATACCGTTGCCTCCGAATCGCGCTTGGCTGTATGCTCTCGACGCATACGATGAGCCTCGAAGTACAAGCGGGTTTTCTCCCACTGACAGATCGTTTTGCGGAACTGTCCTTCCGGTTGTTTGGTTGTCGTCGATGGAGCTAATTTAGAGGTTTTTGGAATGGTATAGGGGACGTAAATCTTTTGAAGCAGTAGATAAAATAGAGTTTAAGCTGCTATAGATGCGTAAAAAAAAGTAGATCTCATTTCTAGTTATAAACTGTATTTGTTTTTGCGTTGTACAAATGAAGTGAGAAATCCTCAGACTTTAAGTGTAAAAATTCATTGGTGTTGATTCACCAATTCTTTGCATATCTTTAGTAAATTTTGATCCTAATCTATCAATTACTTTAAAGAAAAATAAATTTCAACTACTGAGTGATAAGTTGTTAACAAATGAGCAGCTGGTGTGTACAACTGTGCATGCCAAGCATGCTGATATACAAATACGTTTCTTCCTCCAACTAAATTGCATCACCGCTGCCTGTGGTGAGAGAGATTTGCCTTTCGTCTTGCATAACGTGAACTTGATCTGCAATGATCTGGAAAGGAGAATATCTGTTTGGGTCAGTTATGCAGTCACCTTTTCCTTTCCCTTCGGTATCACATTGCACTCTGAAGAAACTGCATGGACTTACTGTTTTGCACTTTCACTTTATTTTTTCTCTCGTAAACACTTTCACTGTCTCCTTCTACTTAGTTGCTCTACTTTAATTCGCAAATTATGGATGCAAAAAGAAGGCTTATGAATTCGTAGTATGATACAATTTGGTTCAGGTTCATCAGAGATAAAATATGCTAGTCAATGTAGTGAATTATTTCCTACCTGCAATTAATTGAAAGAGCGAACTATTGCAAAATGGACTCGTAAAATAGTGTAACATTTTATAATGTCCACGTGGTACCAAGATTGCTTCCAGTTCGCTATAATAATGTTTTTTTTTGGAATTACGAAGTCATCATATGTTAAGATGATACTCTGTACTTGTTTGTCTCAAGAAGAAGTTGCAAAGCATGTGTTTAAGACATCAAATCTGTCAATTTCGATATCAGAGAGTCATAATTAGCTATTAGATGATTGATGAGCGTTCACCTAGAGTAATGCTCACCAATCATAGAATAGCTGAAGCTGATTATGACTCTCTGGAAGCAAAATTGACAATTTTCAAGTCTCAAACACATCAAAAATCCTAATGATTTCATAATTTCTTACCCAATAACTTTGTTCATAAGTGAGACGAAGCCGAAGACATACAAACATATAAAAACATATCGAACAAATCGGAGATATTACAAGCCACATGCTAGTTGGTCAACTTGTTAAAAACTGCATTTTGTATGCAAAGATTAACTCAAAATAAGACAAAGATTATTTTTTTTTTCAATGTACTTCGATAATTTTGCTCATCTTAGTTCAATTAATTATACAATATGTTTTATTTTAAACGTGGCCATTTAGTGAAGGTGAACAGAACAGAGTTTAAAACAGTTGATCACTAGGCATGGCAATGAAGATTGTAATCTCTGATTCTCAAACGATGCACCTTCAGTCACCACACCCGCGTACTGCCATCGCTCTGTGCTGATTCATATTATTCCACTTAAAACAGGAGTTCATTCGATCCTCTCCATAATGCATCTGAAACACTTGTCTATAATCCCGTCATAAAATATAATCCCCTTCCGATTTGGGAAATGAAGCGTGGCTGGAGTTAACTTGTCCACGTCCATATAGACAGCTCACATACCTGTGCACATGTCGCCGCCCAGCTCAGTATGAAATTTCTCACGGAAGTTCTGGAACGCTAATTAGTATTTTTTGGAAATAATATTCAAAATTTTCTCTCGGAACCCCTCTGGAAATTCCTTGAAACTATCTTCAAACTAGCTTGAAATGCTGCCTTTTTCTTCAGAGTTGCTTATCAATAAAAATTCTTCAGACAATTTTTCAATGTGTCAGTATCCTAAAATATTTTGATAGTTCATGATTTACGATGTTTTATTTAATCCTAGATCTTGAAAAGAACGCCATATTAAGGTTTTTTAGAAGTCTGAAATCTCGAAAAGTTCAGAAGAATGTAGAAAACTGAATTATCCTCATATTTTCTTATGTATTCTTTGAAACGTTTTTTTTTTTTTCTATCGATCTATCACTTGATAATAATAGGTCTTAAAATAATTTGACAATCTATTGCAATCTTAGATCCTTTGAAATTTTCAAAATTCTGAAATTTGTTTTTAATTGAGGGAATCTTTCGGTTTTTATTGCATTTAAAATAAAATCCTGTAACTGATTTTTTCCAGTGACACCTTTTGCTGAAATCAGCAATACAGGTATTTCTTGTTTTACCATAGTTTTGCAGTTAACATAAAACCGGGGAAAAATGTTGGGTATCCAGGAAAAACCGGGAATTTAGTTTCTTAAACTCTGTGGCCACCCTTTAATTCTGAAGATAAAGCCCAATATTTTGGAGCTGTGTCAACAACGTACGCTATGTATTGCTTGTATATAAGTACATAAGTCGAAAATCTATAACTTATTGGTTCTTCTGAGTAAAATTGAACACTGGAAACTTGGTAGGGTTAATTACCATTCGGTTTAAACAGGAGAGGCTTCGAACAGGAACGTTGAAAGAAGGGACAGTCATCAGTAGAGTAGATCTGCAAGAAGATATTATGATCATCTGCATACGATAGTCGTGGACCTTCACTAACCAGCTAACACGTTATTGCAGTTGATTTGGAAGCTCAGCGGTCCCAGGTTACTTCCTTGAAGTATTCCTGATGTGGTTCGATAAATATCAGACCGACAGGCTACCACCAGCTGGCGAGCAGTGATATACATGTGAAACAATCGCAAAAGGTTCAATCTAAATCTATTCCCAAGTCTATGCAACTTGGTAATCACGATGGCATGGTTTAGCTTATCGACTGCTAACAAGTTATGAACGTGCATCGAGTCATTTGGTTTTCGGTTAGATTTGTTTTGGTTGAAGAGATCGTAGAAAATCAACACAGCTTGGTCAGAACGATGTGAAAAAATGATATCCTCTGGAAAAAAAAAACTATTCAGGATCGTGCACATAGCTGACTTCTTCAAGAGACATAATGTCCGTTGAATTGCTGTATACCATTCAATCGCAATGGTTTGTTGTGATGTGATGGCATACTATGTAGAAGATCATGGGTTCTATCATGCCCCTTAAAGTTTACAGACCTGAAGTGATAGGGTCGAATCGATATTTTGTCTCTAAACGCATGATTTTGGTATGTGTGTACCTATTACCTGTTCTCATTCCTTTCTGTGATGCTCGTAGAAGTACAAAGGACTTCTCGGCTTCCAATAAAGTGAGTATGACGCCAACAATAACCTTCTCTTTCCCAAATTGATCGACGTGGGTCAGCAGTATTCGCACATTGAGGATGAACGCTAGTCCCAAACACGATCTATTGGTTCTCTGTGCAATTACACCTGATCAACAATTACTAGCGGTCAATAATGCTCATGCTAATTAGAGTGGCTCAACGTTATATGAAAAAAAAGCAAACTTTACCTCACCAAACGAGAACAACCCTTTTTTGGTTCCATGTGGTTTTCCCCAAACAACTTTGGAAAATTTGAGGACGATTGATTGTAACCCGGTTTTCGGCATAGCGTTTGAAATTTGTATGGAAATTGGAATGGGAATACCTACTTTTTTGCATTTTTATCTCTAGAGACCACAATTTTGCAGGAACCATGCAACTAACCATGTAATATAATACAGGAACTGCCTAACAACTTTGCCAAAGGAAGTACTGTGAAATAATGCCTCTAAAAAAAAAAGTTATAAATATTCAAATATTTATGGTTAGAATTAAATGCCAAAAATCACTTTTCCTGCCAAGAATGCCGGTGTACCAATGGGAGTCAGATTCCAAACTGAAATAATTTCTTAAGAGTTTCTTATCTTATCGGTTTGGTATGTTGAAATGAATTATTCAAAATCAACTGGTCTATCTCATATGCGTAGTTGAAGAAGGTGGGAGGGGGATGGCTTAATACCCTCCCCCCACACCTCCTCAGTTTTATCAGTTTCAAACTGAAATAACTTCGTAGTTTCTTAACTTATAATTGCTCTAATCATTTCTGACAATGCTAACTCCTTTTCGAAATTTCGACCGACTTCATGCGAAAACCAGCAAACGAGTGGAGTAATTATAGAGATTATTGCAATGCGATACAACGAGTTGCTTCCTTGATGGTTGTCAACGATGTTGCTCAAGGAGGGGTGAAGCCAATTACTGACTTTATCAATAAATCCACCCGAGACCCAGTTCAGTAGCAATATTTGCTGCAGGTGATCAAACAGCATCGAAAAGAGTACCCCGAGAAATTGTAGAATATATTAAACTGAAACATAGTCATTACAATCCTATGACATTTGTGCGAATATCTCTAACATTGTATATTATACCAAAAGAGTAGAGAAGGGGGCATTTTCAAACTGCTCTTATGAAATTGAGTAAATGTTTTTGAATAACCCATCTGAAAACAAATCGAGAGTTGGGATACTCTGAAGTTATTTCAGTCTTTATTTACTTTCATTGATATAATTGACGGGGGTTGAAGGGATACAGTATGCCCCCAACATCCAACTACGCCTATTTAGGCTAGATACTGGCCCAACAGCTGTCCGACGACAGTCCAAACAGAAAGAAGAAGAAGAACTACGCCTATTAATGGAGCAAATGTTTTTGAATACATCTGAACGTACCAACTTGACAAGATCAGTTTAGCCCCCCCCCCCTCCTCATTTCTAACTATGCCTTTAAGATTAGGAAATTTATTTGAATAATTCTCGATGAACATTTCAAATGGTCCTATCTGCTTTGATCGATTCTCTTCATCGACTTTCTCTTTTCATCACCACTGCTATGCAAACAGATTTCGCGTTAATTCTACCACATAGTTTGATAAAGGAGGTTCTTATCTAGCTTCCAAAACGTCAAATACAACAGGGAAAGGTTTTGCAGCTGAGTTATTGATGAAAGAGAAAGTCGATGAAGAAAATCGATCAAAGCAGATAGGACCATTTGAAATGTTCATCGAGAATTTATCTTAACGTACCAAATCGATAAGATAAGAAACTCCGTAATTATTCCAGTTTGAAACTTTACTTGTATTGATATGAGTTTAATGAGGCATGGGAGGATGTAGTGACCCACCCCCCCCTCTCCCTTTCCAACTACGCATATTAGATAGATCTATTGTTTTTGAACAATACATGTGAACATACCAAATCGATAAGATGAGAGATTCCAAAATTATTTCCATTTGGAGTCTGCTTTTCATTGGTACACCGGTAGTGTTGGCAGGAAAAGTGGCATTTAATTCGAAACATTGATCTTTGAACAACTATAACTTTTATTCGAGGCATTCTAGCACCATATTTCCTTGCGCAATGTTATTGGGCACTTCCTGGACTATACTTTAACATAATAAGATGAATGGTTCAAGTAAAATCGTGATGCCTAGGAATATAGATACATAAAAGCAAGTTTTCCCGTACTAATTTCCATACAAACTTCAAACGCAATGCGAAGAGCCGGGTTACAACCAATCGCTCCAAAAATTGCACAGTTATTTGGGACCCCAAATAGAACCGACAAAACAAAGGTTTTGAAAAAATGATCATAATGACCCATCCTAATGCTCATGCTCACAATAAAACACAGAACGAGCTGCAAATAATGAACGAAGCACAATAAACAATAGCTTCTGTCGATTACACAGAATCAATCGTGTGCTCAACGTCGACAGATACAACTCATGAATACTGTATACTATAGAATTCACCCAGTTTTATTAAAATACTGCGATGATTTAACGGGGACACGAAACATCCCCTTTTTTTAATTTAAAAAAGAGGCAACTGAAAACTTGTTCATCTATAATTTTCTATTTTGCAGATCGAATTGTTTTCCTCTGGAGCACGAAGGAATTCGCCAGCACCAAAGACCGCCGGTCGTTCCGCATCAACGTCGATTATGACCATGCAGTACGTGTACGGTGGAGTCCCGATGGCCGAGCTTTGGTGGTCTACAAGTATAGCGAGGGCTGCATCGAAGTCTACAAGGTGGATAAAGTTGATAACTGGTTCCAAATTCAAACTAAGGGTTCCACTTTCCCTCGAGCCCATATGGAAGACATCGTAGGATTCGGAATAGCCCCAGATGGAAAATATCTCATGACCTGCTCGAACAAAACCGATCTAACCGTATGGGATGTAAGAGGAAATGTCCTGGAAAAGATCGATACCTTCCTAATGAGTACGTACAATGCCAAAATCTCCCCTTGTGGAAAATTCATCGCTGCTTGCGGTTTTACGAGTGACGTGCCTCTGTGGGAGGTCAAGTTTAGCAAATCTGGAGACTTTCAATCGGTTCAGAAGGCGTTTGATCTGTCCGGACATAAATCAGGCATTTACGACATTGCTTTTGATCAAGATTCTTCAAAGACGGTCACCGTATGCAAGGATGGAACATGGAAGATTTACAATACGAAAAGTATGTGAACAAAAGATCTGTTTGGTGAATACCATAATAATATAATTACTTACAGTTGAGTATCAAAAAGGAGAGATGCCACGTTGTCTGTTGACTGGAACATACGAAGCAACGAGTGCCGCAGCTCTAGTGGCCATGAGCCCTTCGGGAGAAGTTGTTGCCATCGGTACTGGAAAGTCAATCTATTTTTACTCTGCTACCACCGGACATTTGGAAGCATCGATCGAAGACATGTGTTCGGGTATGTAAACTTACGCAAGGTTGTGTTATAGTAATTGTTTACCCAAATATTTACCAACGTAATTTGCAGGTCAAATATCGACTCTTCAGTTCGATCCCATTGGCAAATATTTGCTGGTTTGCGCTGATCGCTACATTCGCATCTTCCATAACATGCCCGGATACAAAGTGGCCTTAGAAAGTTTGGAGCAAAAGTTGAAACAATCAAAAATGTCCGCTGCCACACGAGAGCGCATCGAAATGCAGATTTCCGAGAATGAAGCGTTTTTGAAAAAGTTTGAATGAATGGAAGCATAACGCCGACTGACATGAGGATCTAGCAAATGTTGGTTTTTCAATACTTGCCAGACTTTACAATGTTTTATGGTTTTTGAATCTACAGTAACTGGAAGCATTTATAATTTAGTTAGTGACACATCTTGAAATATATACAATGAACTGCCATGAGTTTTTGATGATGTAGGTGACTAATAAATGTTCTAAAATAAAATTTATGTAATAAAACAGCATACTAGTAGGGTTATATTGCTTATTGTGAACGCCATTTGGTTACCCAAACCGTAACATCATTCCAACTAAACTCATGGAATAGCCTCCTAGTAAACTCATATTAGGTTTTGCACCGTCGGGGTTAACCTCAATCTGATGGCAGTTCAGTGGTACTGTTTACGTGGACTTAGTCGATTTTTTCTTGGGTACATTTTCTGGATCATTTTTCAGATTGCAGTGAGCTGTAAACCACACTTTTGCAATTAGGTTCTGCAGCGTGACGTCACAAATGAACTCAGTGTTAATAGGCTGAACCTTTTTGACAGTTCAGTGGTACTGTTTACAAGCACTTAGTCGTTTTTTCGAAAAAAAAAATTCTAAAATTTCCTAATTTTAACTTGAAAATTGTCGAGGAACAGCGCATTGCAAGGATGTTGCTCGTGAACATTGCAGAAATGTGGTTTACATCTCACTGCAGTCTGAAAAATTATCGAGAAAATCCACCCAAGAAAAAATCGGCTAAGTCCACGTAAACAGTACCACTAAACTGTCATCAGATTGAGGTTAACCCCGACGGTGCAAAACCTAATTGGCGTTGACGGCACCGTCGAAAAATTTTCTCTTTCAGCAAATATAGACAGTTTCTTATGAGAATTTTCGGTGGAGTGAAAGGATAGTACAAAGTCCGCCATGTTTCACGCACAGTCTGACGTTTGCTTATGGATTTTCTCATAGGAGTAAAGAGAGAGTCGCCGTCAACGCCAATGTCCACGAGCAACATCCTTTCACCACGCATTTCCTCAACAATGTTCAAGTTAAAATTCGGAAATTTTAAAATATATTTTTTTTTTCGAAAAAACGACTAAGCACGGAACCGAAAAATTACCCAAAATTAAGTTTTTTTTCACACATCTCCCATGTTCCGTTCAATAAGCTAATTTTGAGTAAACCGCTTATAGTAGTTTACATTTGACTACGGCAAAAATAATTACTTACTCATGAGTATTTTCTACCCAAAATTAAGTTCAATTGACTCAAATTAGAGAATATCTCATATACTCACTACACAGCAAAAAAAGTTGTTGAATATTACATCGAAACTGCTGCAACCAGGTCAATTCATCGGTTGTGTAATATCACATTGTACGATGTACATCGATTTTGCGAACAAAATTACATCCATTGATGTAATATTGTATCTGCTTTTTTCTATTACATCATTATTTCATACATCAGCTTGAATAACGTTGATCGATATTACATTTTTTTTTTTGCTGTGTAATAGCTTATTGAACGATAGTCATGAGAAAGTCGAATCTCTCGTTCCGTTTTTGACAACAACAAAAAGTGAGAGTGGGATGCAAAACTCTAAATTACCCAAAATTAAATAAAAAGAACTTAAATTTAGGGTACTTTTTTTTCTCTGTGAGTGCTTGTAAACAGTACCACTGAACTGTCAAAAAGGTTCAGCCATTTAACACTGAGTTCATTTGTGACGTCACGCTGCAGAACCTAATTAGGTTTTGCACCGTCGGGGTTAACCTCAATCTGATGACAGTTCAGTGGTACTATTTACGTGGACCTAATTAGGTTCTGCAGCGTGACGTCACAAATGAACTCAGTGTTAATAGGCTGAACCTTTTTGACAGTTCAGTGGTACTGTTTACAAGCACTTAGTCGTTTTTTCGAAAAAAAAATTCTAAGGTTTCTGAATTTTAACTTGAAATTTGTCGAGGAACAGCGCGTTGCAAGGATGTTGCAGTTACGGCTCGCATCTCTCATGTTTACACTGACAATAATTGTCATCCGATGTGTCAGTACCGATCTATCAGTCGAATGGTAAATTGTTATTGTGTACTCTAGAGTCGGTGTATAATGAGTCACGCCAAGAGTGAAGCCAAGTCTACCTATCGAACCGTCAAACCGGCTACCTATCGGGCAAAGTAAATAAACATTACGATGCTATGAAAGGTCCACGAAAGGTATTGCAATAAAATATAAAATATCGAAGAAATGAGCATAAACACGCAGTGAGCTTTAAATTGTCATGGGATACGTTCGGTAATGATCAGTAATGAGAATTTCTACTATTTTTTGTTAAGATAATTTGACAAAATCACTGATATAATGATTTACTACAGCCGCATTTTTTTTCTCTCGCTAGAAGTCATTTGAAGTTGTTGTAGAAGTCCTCTGTTGCCAAGTGAAAAGAATGGGAATCTTTCGAAAACCGTAATGCGAGTTCAACTGTTTTTCTCTTGGCGTGACTCATTATACACCGACTCTAGTTTACTCCACAAGACGATGGTGATAATATCAACGCAGTTTGTTTCTCAACACGCGTAACATTTGAAAATGGATTATCAATTTTTCTAAACAACTTGCAAGGTCCTTTTCACGAGAACCGAAGTATGCTTTCGTAAACCAAGAGCACTATCGGGAAGGAGAGAATTTCTCCTACACGATGGTGTTGTTAATTTGCGTGAGCGTATTCGGTTCGCACGAAAAGGGCTTAACAAGTTTTGTTAAGTATGATTGTGTCAGTGATTTGTTTTCATCGGGAAAATTTTGCACTATGAAGTTTTTTTTTCCCGATGAAAACATTTTGCGTATACACAGCAAAAAAAGTTGTTGAATATTACATCGAAACTGATGCAACCAGGTCAATCCATCGGTTGTGTAATATCACATTGTACAATGTACATCGATTTTGCGAACAAAATTACATCCATTGATGTAATATTGTATCTGCTTTTTGCTATTACATCATTATTTCATACATCAGCTGGAATTACGTTGATCGATATTACATTTTTTTTTGCTGTGTACGTGACGTACACGGTAAGAAAAAAGTACCCAAAAGTAAATTCTTTTCACTCATATCGGCACTATAGTGCAGGAACTCAAAAGTAGGTAAAGCGGGCCAAAGTAGTTTTCATTTACTTGTGTGCAATTCGAATGGAATTTTCCACTAGCTTTCTACGCAAAAGTTAGTTAGTTGTACCCAAAAGTAGGTAAATATGATTATACTCAACGTTCTCACACTTTACTACCCCTGTTGGGTGGTTTTGCTCCTCCGTTTTTAACAACATTAGAAGGAGAAAAGGAGACAAACTAGTCAAAAGTAGGTAAAAGTGAACTGACCGTTGGGTACTTTTTTCTTACCGTGTAGTGTGCGTACGATAAACGTCAATATATACACTGATACAAAATCCATTGGCAAAAATACTATATTGCTGGTTTAAATTAAATACCCTCACCAATAGATTTGTGCAGAAAACAATTTCATTTAATTTTACTATTATTTCTATCAAAATTACTATGCATTTTGAGCAAGCATAGTAGTTTCGTCAGAATCATAGTAAATTGTTTTACATTCGTAGTCAACTATACTGAATTTATAGTAGATTTAACAGTAATAAGCGCGGTTATATTGATAATAAGTGTTTTCTGCAAAATAGTATTTCTAACTATGATCCTTGTTTCAGTGTAAGCAATCTCTATTATCAATATCAATATCAATAAGCAATCTCTATTTTGAGTCTACTCAGTACGCTATTTTGAGTCTACTCAGTGACTGGGTAGATTCCACTCATTCTTACGTGCAGTATGGAGTTGTCAAAAATTGAGTAAGCTAGATTTGTTGTGATGAGTCTACCCAGATTCTGGTAAATTACAGTAATTTATTTTTTCCAAAGTTTAACATGGCGAACGCTGATCAAAATGATGTTAGCGCAGTGAATTAATTTCAAGTGGTACCTAACTGCTAAAAAAAGGAGAAGCTACAAAACGGTGTGGATTGCGAAAGCTGCCAGCAGTTAGCTGGTAAGTAAATTGTTTATATCTGGATTAAGAAGCTCATTTTGACTTTTCATTATTCAGGTATTGTGTGCCGTATTCCATTGTAAGAATGGACAACAATCCCGCAAAAATGTTTGCCTCGAGTCCGGCTGGTGCAAAATGCAGAGGTCCACAACGAGGTAGGTGGTTAGATCAAGTGGAACAAGATCTATGAAGCGTGGGACGCTCGAGAAACTGGACAAAAGCAGCCACGAACCCAGTTAGCTCGCGCCTTGGTTGGCGCAATATTGTGATGCAGGTGAAATCCTGGGGGACGCCGGACCAGAATAGTGAAAGTAAAGTGTCCAATTCCTGGCTCTACCATGCAACCAACGAACCAGTACAGATCCCGAAAATGTGTGAAGTTTGCTGCTGAAAGCAGAAAAAGCTCTAAGAATATTTTTTTTTTTTCAATAACCCCACAATCACGAATTATTTTCTATTTCTAGAAATAAACGCAGATTTATGGTTTGTTTTATTAATTACATTCAATTTTGACGGTATTTTATCTCTATACCCATTAGAATTCATATAAATTAATGTTCATTTAAATGAGTAACGTTTACTCAGTTTGCAAGCGTCAAGAACTGAGTGAACGTTACCCAATTTTCTTCACAGGCTTGTTTACTCAGATTTGAGTAAATACATGTTTACTCATTTTTGAGTAACTTCCCTTTTGGCCAGATTGAGTGATATTCAACTCAAAAATGAGTAGCCCCAGAATAGCGTGTAAACCAATCTCCTCTTCCAATAAGTACAAAGAGAGGTGAGGCAGATCGTGAAATATGGTTGATTATTTTTTTTTTTTTTTCCTTGGATTTGTTTTCCGTCGATCTTGTTTTCCGTGCTGAGCACCAATGCTACCGACGCCAGGAAGGCAGCTCCCACACCTGGACCCTACCACCTATCGACCCATCAACTCATGAACCGGGGACCAACGGCTTTACTTCCCTTCCGAAGGAAGGCGTGATCAGAGATGTTATGCCTCAGAACATCCCGGCGGCGCCGACTGGGATTGAACCCAGGCCTGCTGGGGTGAGAGGCAATCACGCTTACCACTACACCACCGGCACCGCTAATATGGTTGATTAGTAAACCAAAAAATCAACGTAAACACAAGGAGTGACGTCACTAATTGCTTGCATCGTACAGGGATTTTACTCACACAACTTAACCGATTACTTCGACAGTGAGCATTCATAAGGGCGTATACGCGATGATCGATTCTCTTCATCGATTTTCTCTTTTCTTAATAACTCGCTAGATTTAACGTTTGTCGGTGCGTTTGTTGTTGCTTTTGAAAGCCAATACAGCCTATTACAACTCTACATTGAACAAATTCCACAAAATTGTTTCGCTTAGCTGTAGCAATGCAAAGAGAAAAACGATGAAGAGAATCGATCATCGCGTATACGCCCTTATGCATGCTCACTGTCGACTTTACCTCTGTAATCTATCTCATTGCTTCTCTTCTCCTTCGGTGCTTTCAATTTGTTGCCAAATTGATCATGGTAGGCCGGTCACATAAAAAGCTCAAATCAAAATTTTTCTTCGAGCTGTCATGACACATCCCGAACATCCTCCCCCAGGCGTTGACTCAAGATGAAGAATTATCCAAGACTGGGAGCGGTGCAAGTTTGTGTATAGGAAGCTTCACACCTGGTCCGGATATCAGCAACTCGAATAAATCCATCCGTTCCAGAATAAACCTTATGGATTACTCCCAGCTTCCAAACGTGAGATGGTAAGTTATCCTCCTTTACGATTACCACCATCCCAGGGCGAATGTTGGAGAATTTCTTGGTCCACTTACTTCTTACCTGTAGTTCCATTAGATACTCACGATACCAACGTTTCCAGAAATTGTTTCGAAGTACCTGCACGTACTGCCATCGCGACAGCCTGTTGTTGGGATCTCCTCGTACGTTGGCTCCGGTATTGCCGTTAAAGGACGACCGATCTTAAAGTGACCAGGAGTCAGTGGTTCGGGGTCTGTAGCATCTTCCGAATGTGCATACAGAGACCGTGAATTCAGCAAGGCCTTGATTTGACACAGCAGCGTCGAAAACTCCATCAAGTTGAGTGAACCAGTGTCGCAAATCCTTTTCAAAATTGAGTTGGTGCACTTGACTCCTGCCTCCCAAAGGCCACCCATATGTGGTGAACTTGGTGGTATCATTCTCCAGCGCATTTCACGTGGTTGGTAAAATACATTTATCTTCCTTTTTGTTATTTGCTCCTTGAACAGGTTGGACAACACATGCAATTCCCTCTTGGCGCCCAGAAAATTGGTTCCGTTGCAGAAAACAACTCCTCTGGAACACCCCTTTGGGATACGAATCTGTGCAGTGCAGCAATGAACGCATCCAGCTCATTGCTTCTCTTCTCCTTCGGTGCTTTCAATTTGTTGCCAAATTGATCATGGTAGGCCGGTCACATAAAAAGCTCAAATCAAAATTTTTCTTCGAGCTGTCATGACACAGCCCGAACATCCTCCCCCAGGCGTTGACTCAAGATGAAGAATTATCCAAGACTGGGAGCGGTGCAAGTTTGTGTATAGGACGCTTCACACCTGGTCCGGATATCAGCAACTCGAATAAATCCATCCGTTCCAGAATAAACCTTATGGATTACTCCCAGCTTCCAAACGTGAGATGGTAAGTTATCCTCCTTTACGATTACCACCATCCCAGGGCGAACGTTGGAGAATTTCTTGGTCCACTTACTTCTTACCTGTAGTTCCATTAGATACTCACGAGACCAACGTTTCCAGAAATTGTTTCGAAGTACCTGCACGTACTGCCATCGCGACAGCCTGTTGTTGGGATCTCCTCGTACGTTGGCTCCGGTATTGCCGTTAAAGGACGACCGATCATAAAGTGACCAGGAGTCAGTGGTTCGGGGTCTGTAGCATCTTCCGAATGTGCATACAGAGACCGTGAATTCAGCAAGGCCTTGATTTGACACAGCAGCGTCGAAAACTCCATCAAGTTGAGTGAACCAGTGTCGCAAATCCTTTTCAAAATTGAGTTGGTGCTCTTGACTCCTGCCTCCCAAAGGCCACCCATATGTGGTGAACTTGGTGGTATCATTCTCCAGCGCATTTCACGTGGTTGGTAAAATTAATTTATCTTCCTTTTTGTTATTTGCTCCTTGAACAGGTTGGACAACTCATGCAATTCCCTCTTGGCGCCCACAAAATTGGTTCCGTTGCAGAAAACAACTCCTCTGGAACACCCCTTTGGGATACGAATCTGTGCAGTGCAGCAATGAACGCATCCAGCTCATTGCTTCTCTTCTCCTTCGGTGCTTTCAATTTGTTGCCAAATTGATCATGGTAGGCCGGTCACATAAAAAGCTCAAATCAAAATTTTTCTTCGAGCTGTCATGACACAGTCCGAACATCCTCCCCCAGGCGTTGACTCAAGATGAAGAATTATCCAAGACTGGGAGCGGTGCAAGTTTGTGTATAGGACGCTTCACACCTGGTCCGGATATCAGCAACTCGAATAAATCCATCCGTTCCAGAATAAACCTTATGGATTACTCCCAGCTTCCAAACGTGAGATGGTAAGTTATCCTCCTTTACGATTACCACCATCCCAGGGCGAATGTTGAAGAATTTCTTGGTCCACTTACTTCTTACCTGTAGTTCCATTAGATACTCACGATACCAACGTTTCCAGAAATTGTTTCGAAGTACCTGCACGTACTGCCATCGCGACAGCCTGTTGATTGGGATCTCCTCGTACGTTGGCTCCGGTATTGCCGTTAAAGGACGACCGATCTTAAAGTGACCAGGAGTCAGTGGTTCGGGGTCTGTAGCATCTTCCGAATGTGCATACAGAGACCGTGAATTCAGCAAGGCCTTGATTTGACAAAGCAGCGTCGAAAACTCCATCAAGTTGAGTGAACCAGTGTCGCAAATCCTTTTCAAAATTGAGTTGGTGCTCTTGACTCCTGCCTCCCAAAGGCCACCCATATGTGGTGAACTTGGTGGTATCATTCTCCAGCGCATTTCACGTGGTTGGTAAAATTAATTTATCTTCCTTTTTGTTATTTGCTCCTTGAACAGGTTGGACAACTCATGCAATTCCCTCTTGGCGCCCACAAAATTGGTTCCGTTGCAGAAAACAACTCCTCTGGAACACCCCTTTGGGATACGAATCTGTGCAGTGCAGCAATGAACGCATCCAGCTCATTGCTTCTCTTCTCCTTCGGTGCTTTCAATTTGTTGCCAAATTGATCATGGTAGGCCGGTCACATAAAAAGCTCAAATCAAAATTTTTCTTCGAGCTGTCATGACACAGTCCGAACATCCTCCCCCAGGCGTTGACTCAAGATGAAGAATTATCCAAGACTGGGAGCGGTGCAAGTTTGTGTATAGGACGCTTCACACCTGGTCCGGATATCAGCAACTCGAATAAATCCATCCGTTCCAGAATAAACCTTATGGATTACTCCCAGCTTCCAAACGTGAGATGGTAAGTTATCCTCCTTTACGATTACCACCATCCCAGGGCGAATGTTGAAGAATTTCTTGGTCCACTTACTTCTTACCTGTAGTTCCATTAGATACTCACGATACCAACGTTTCCAGAAATTGTTTCGAAGTACCTGCACGTACTGCCATCGCGACAGCCTGTTGATTGGGATCTCCTCGTACGTTGGCTCCGGTATTGCCGTTAAAGGACGACCGATCTTAAAGTGACCAGGAGTCAGTGGTTCGGGGTCTGTAGCATCTTCCGAATGTGCATACAGAGACCGTGAATTCAGCAAGGCCTTGATTTGACAAAGCAGCGTCGAAAACTCCATCAAGTTGAGTGAAGCAGTGTCATAAATCCTTTTCAAAATTGAGTTGGTGCTCTATCATATCCCTTTACCGGAGCAGCCTTTCTACTGGTTTGCTTGATTAAAAAAGGGCCGGCTCCAACCCCACCTGTTGGAATGCTGGAGCGCACAGACGGAAGGTCTCCCATGAATTTTTCTGCAGCAGTGGGATTAACCTTGAAGCATTTAACGTAATCACGCGTAATTTTAAGTACCGTAGATCGTCCATTAATAATCTTATATTGTCTTCGCAGGGTTGCTAGCAAAGCAGTTGGTCCGATGTGCAGATTCTCGCGGTGGATGCACCGCATATAACTTTGAACCACGGGGCTTCTATTTGGCAAGATCCACTGATGCTTGCTCAGGTACGGTAATTGCGAATGGCGCAGACGACCACCAGCTCGCAATAGCTCACCATCAAAAAAGGGGTTCAAGGATTTAAGCTTCTTGGAGGACTCACCTGATTTCATTCTCACGATCTCTTCTGCAAACTCTTGACGCTGTACCACAAATACTATTACCTTCATTGCATCTTGCATCTCAGGTATAATTGGAAATGTCGATAGCACACGCTTCTCCTTAATTCTTTCTTTCTTGTAAACACAGGTAACAGTTCAAGTTCCACTGTGGTACTGACGAAAACCGTGGTCTTGAGTTCGGGAATATCTTCATCTGGCAACGGTTCAGGAACATCCATTTGGCATTCTTCACTTCTCAAAAACATTGGTCCGTTCCACCACAGATCACTTGTGGCCAAAATTTCGGCAGAAAGCCCACGGGACACTATATCAGCAGGATTTTCTGCAGTGTTCACATACTTCCACGAAAAATAATTTCCGCTAGAAGTAATCTCACCAACTCTATTTCTTACAAACACTTCCAGCTGTTCGAGATTTTTCTTCAGCCAGGCTAACACGATTTGGCTGTCTAAACTCAACACTATTTTCCGGAAGGGTAGTTTCAAAGTTTCCAACACTTTCTTCACTAGACGATGCAACAACACAGCTGCCAAGAGTTCTTTTCGCGGAACCGTCAGTACTGGCTTCGGCACTATCTTCAACTTTGCAGTCAAAATCTTCACCTCATGGGACTTTCCAAGAACAATTGATCTTATGTAAACGCATGCTCCGTAAGCTTCCAAGGACGCATCTCCGAACCCATTGATCTCAAAGGCAGTAGCATCAGATGACACCACTCGACAAGGGATTCGGATCTTCTTCACACCACTTAAGCACTTCAAGAAGTATTCCCAATTTTTAACCAATTCACTGTTTAATTCTTCGTCCCAATCGATCTTCTCACTCCAAACGTTCTTCAACAGCATCTTCCCAAAGAACAATCACCGGTGCAGCTAACCCCAGAGGGTCGAACATACTTGCAACTAACGACAATACTTGGCGCTTCGTCGGCTTTGTTATCTCAGGAAATGGCTTTGCAACGAAGATCAGTTCATCCGAGGACGGGTTCCACAGCAGACCAAGTGTTTTGATCACTTCGTTCACTCCAGTTCCTTTTAATGTTCACCAATTCTTCACGATCAACTTCTGGTATATGCTCGACTAGATCTGGACAGTTTGAAGCCCACTTGTGCAAATGAAATCCACCTGCCTCCAAGAGATGGATGAGCTGCGACTGTGCTTCTGCGACATTATCTACATAAAAACAGTTCTTGACAATTTTGGCTGCCAATGGAAAATTGTGCCCTTCATCGAGTGCTACCTGTAGTAATACTCTTGTTGCTAGGAAAGGTGCTGAAGCAGTGCCATAGCTTACGGTTTTTAACTCCAGCACACGAAGTGGACGCGACGGATCCAATCTGAAGAATACTCGATGAAGACATCTGTGTACCTTATCAACACTTGACGATACATCTTTGGTACATCCGTAGTCAGGAAATAACATGGAATTCGGAATCGAAGAGTTATCTCATTCAAAGAACACTGATTAAGCGATCCTATCTTCATGACATCATTCAACCTTTGCCGATGCACCACTTGGTAGTAGTATTCGACGGACGCAGTAGGTGGTGTAGGTAGGTACCACGCACCATACTTAACTTCTTCACTCTCGTTAATTTCTTCACAGTGACCAAGCTGCTCGTACTCAGTCATGAACTCGATGTATTGTTGCTTCTAATTCGGATCTTGTGCAAACCGTCTCTCCACGATGTGAAACCTCTTGAAAGCCAGTGAACGGGAACTTCTTAACTTACTGACATTCTCATTGAGAGGCAATTGGACGACGTACCTCCCAGTTTCGTTACGACGGTGTGTTTCTTGAAAATGTTGCTCACACTCTATAGCTTCCGAGGATGGTTCCACACTTGCAACTTCTTCAATTTCCCAGAACCTCTTGACAGTTCGATCCAACTCCTCAAGCGTAAGTGAATGTGAATGGACCACTGCATCGGACATTGTGTCATTACAAACCCCACCAACCACCCAGCCCAGTTGGGTTTCTCGCAGACTTGGGAGATGATCAGCCAAATGCATTTCTCCTGGCAGTAGCAATTTTAAAAACAGCTGATTTCTGAGCAACATATCTACCTTTCCAGTCTCGTAGAACATTGGATCATCCCATGGACATACATTCACCGTGGAAGATGGCAAATCCGCCGTTACTCTTTCAGTCACCAAACACTTCACGTTGCCATTGAAACCAGAATACCTTGAACGAATCTACACCACGCAACTGCTTGACGCATGGCTCTTCGTGTTCACTTCTGCAACGACGACGTTGGAAGGAAACCGCTTCAAACCCAGGAACTCTATCATTGGCTTGCAAATCAATTTAACTTGTGACACACTGTCCAATAAAACGCGACACGGGTGGCTTTTTTGATTTTCATCGATGACATCCACCACTGCTGTAAGAAGTAGCACTGGCAACTCGCGGATGTTGCTTCTTCTGGTGGCTTCGGCGGTGGTTCTTCTGTCTTATGCGGTTGGGTCGATGGCTTGGAGGCTTATTACGGATGTCACTTCACGGTGAAAACTTGTCACTTGTCGTCACGTCACGGTGAAGTGATTTCCATTTGATTTTCACGGCAATCACGGCTCTTATTTATTTAAGCCTATTCTGCGCGGCGTGTGAGGTCCAACCGCAGAAGACAGAAGAACCACCGCCGAAGCCACCAGAAGAAGCAACATCCGCCAGTTGCCAGTGCTACTTCTTACAGCAGTGGTGGATGTCATCGATGAAAATCAAAAAAGCCACCCGTGTCGCGTTTTCAACATCCTCCCCCAGGCGTTGACTCAAGATGATCTTCCTTTTTGTTATTTGCTCCTTGAACAGGTTGGACAACTCATGCAATTCCCTCTTGGCGCCCACAAAATTGGTTCCGTTGCAGAAAACAACTCCTCTGGAACACCCCTTTGGGATACGAATCTGTGCAGTGCAGCAATGAACGCATCCAGCTCATTGCTTCTCTTCTCCTTCGGTGCTTTCAATTTGTTGCCAAATTGATCATGGTAGGCCGGTCACATAAAAAGCTCAAATCAAAATTTTTCTTCGAGCTGTCATGACACAGCCCGAACATCCTCCCCCAGGCGTTGACTCAAGATGAAGAATTATCCAAGACTGGGAGCGGTGCAAGTTTGTGTATAGGACGCTTCACACCTGGTCCGGATATCAGCAACTCGAATAAATCCATCCGTTCCAGAATAAACCTTATGGATTACTCCCAGCTTCCAAACGTGAGATGGTAAGTTATCCTCCTTTACGATTACCACCATCCCAGGGCGAATGTTGGAGAATTTCTTGGTCCACTTACTTCTTACCTGTAGTTCCATTAGATACTCACGATACCAACGTTTCCAGAAATTGTTTCGAAGTACCTGCACGTACTGCCATCGCGACAGCCTGTTGATTGGGATCTCCTCGTACGTTGGCTCCGGTATTGCCGTTAAAGGACGACCGATCTTAAAGTGACCAGGAGTCAGTGGTTCGGGGTCTGTAGCATCTTCCGAATGTGCATACAGAGACCGTGAATTCAGCAAGGCCTTGATTTGACAAAGCAGCGTCGAAAACTCCATCAAGTTGAGTGAAGCAGTGTCATAAATCCTTTTCAAAATTGAGTTGGTGCTCTATCATATCCCTTTACCGGAGCAGCCTTTCTACTGGTTTGCTTGATTAAAAAAGGGCCGGCTCCAACCCCACCTGTTGGAATGCTGGAGCGCACAGACGGAAGGTCTCCCATGAATTTTTCTGCAGCAGTGGGATTAACCTTGAAGCATTTAACGTAATCACGCGTAATTTTAAGTACCGTAGATCGTCCATTAATAATCTTATATTGTCTTCGCAGGGTTGCTAGCAAAGCAGTTGGTCCGATGTGCAGATTCTCGCGGTGGATGCACCGCATATAACTTTGAACCACGGGGCTTCTATTTGGCAAGATCCACTGATGCTTGCTCAGGTACGGTAATTGCGAATGGCGCAGACGACCACCAGCTCGCAATAGCTCACCATCAAAAAAGGGGTTCAAGGATTTAAGCTTCTTGGAGGACTCACCTGATTTCATTCTCACGATCTCTTCTGCAAACTCTTGACGCTGTACCACAAATACTATTACCTTCATTGCATCTTGCATCTCAGGTATAATTGGAAATGTCGATAGCACACGCTTCTCCTTAATTCTTTCTTTCTTGTAAACACAGGTAACAGTTCAAGTTCCACTGTGGTATTGACGAAAACCGTGGTCTTGAGTTCGGGAATATCTTCATCTGGCAACGGTTCAGGAACATCCATTTGGCATTCTTCACTTCTCAAAAACATTGGTCCGTTCCACCACAGATCACTTGTGGCCAAAATTTCGGCAGAAAGCCCACGGGACACTATATCAGCAGGATTTTCTGCAGTGTTCACATACTTCCACGAAAAATAATTTCCGCTAGAAGTAATCTCACCAACTCTATTTCTTACAAACACTTCCAGCTGTTCGAGATTTTTCTTCAGCCAGGCTAACACGATTTGGCTTTCTAAACTCAACACTATTTTCCGGAAGGGTAGTTTCAAAGTTTCCAACACTTTCTTCACTAGACGATGCAACAACACAGCTGCCAAGAGTTCTTTTCGTGGAACCGTCAGTACTGGCTTCGGCACTATCTTCAACTTTGCAGTCAAAATCTTCACCTCATGGGACTTTCCAAGAACAAATGATCTTATGTAAACGCATGCTCCGTAAGCTTCCAAGGACGCATCTCCGAACCCATTGATCTCAAAGGCAGTAGCATCAGATGACACCACTCGACGAGGGATTCGGATCTTCTTCACACCACTTAAGCACTTCAAGAAGTATTCCCAATTTTTAACCAATTCACTGTTTAATTCTTCGTCCTAATCGATCTTCTCACTCCAAACGTTCTTCAACAGCATCTTCCCAACGACAATCACCGGTGCAGCTAACCCCAGAGGGTCGAACATACTTGCAACTAACGACAGTACTTGGCGCTTCGTCGGCTTTGTTATCTCAGGAAATGGCTTTGCAACGAAGATCAGTTCATCCGAGGACGGGTTCCACAGCAGACCAAGTGTTTTGATCACTTCGTTCACTCCAGTTCCTTTTAATGTTCACCAATTCTTCACGATCAACTTCTGGTATATGCTCGACTAGATCTGGACAGTTTGAAGCCCACTTGTGCAAATGAAATCCACCTGCCTCCAAGAGATGGATGAGCTGCGACTGTGCTTCTGCGACATTATCTACATAAAAACAGTTCTTGACAATTTTGGCTGCCAATGGAAAATTGTGCCCTTCATCGAGTGCTACCTGTAGTAATACTCTTGTTGCTAGGAAAGGTGCTGAAGCAGTGCCATAGCTTACGGTTTTTAACTCCAGCACACGAAGTGGACGCGACGGATCCAATCTGAAGAATACTCGATGAAGACATCTGTGTACCTTATCAACACTTGACGATACATCTTTGGTACATCCGTAGTCAGGAAATAACATGGAATTCGGAATCGAAGAGTTATCTCATTCAAAGAACACTGATTAAGCGATCCTATCTTCATGACATCATTCAACCTTTGCCGATGCACCACTTGGTAGTAGTATTCGACGGACGCAGTAGGTGGTGTAGGTAGGTACCACGCACCATACTTAACTTCTTCACTCTCGTTAATTTCTTCACAGTGACCAAGCTGC
The DNA here is from genome assembly GCF_037179485.1 of Ochlerotatus camptorhynchus. NCBI lineage: Eukaryota > Metazoa > Arthropoda > Insecta > Diptera > Culicidae > Ochlerotatus > Ochlerotatus camptorhynchus. The sequence continues at coordinate 179,376 of NW_027040659.1, forward strand.
TCGTACTCAGTCATGAACTCGATGTATTGTTGCTTCTAATTCGGATCTTGTGCAAACCGTCTCTCCACGATGTGAAACCTCTTGAAAGCCAGTGAACGGGAACTTCTTAACTTACTGACATTCTCATTGAGAGGCAATTGGACGACGTACCTCCCAGTTTCGTTACGACGGTGTGTTTCTTGAAAATGTTGCTCACACTCTATAGCTTCCGAGGATGGTTCCACACTTGCAACTTCTTCAATTTCCCAGAACCTCTTGACAGTTCGATCCAACTCCTCAAGCGTAAGTGAATGTGAATGGACCACTGCATCGGACATTGTGTCATTACAAACCCCACCAACCACCCAGCCCAGTTGGGTTTCTCGCAGACTTGGGAGATGATCAGCCAAATGCATTTCTCCTGGCAGTAGCAATTTTAAAAACAGCTGATTTCTGAGCAACATATCTACCTTTCCAGTCTCGTAGAACATTGGATCATCCCATGGACATACATTCACCGTGGAAGATGGCAAATCCGCCGTTACTCTTTCAGTCACCAAACACTTCACGTTGCCATTGAAACCAGAATACCTTGAACGAATCTACACCACGCAACTGCTTGACGCATGGCTCTTCGTGTTCACTTCTGCAACGACGACGTTGGAAGGAAACCGCTTCAAACCCAGGAACTCTATCATTGGCTTGCAAATCAATTTAACTTGTGACACACTGTCCAATAAAACGCGACCCGGGTGGCTTTTTTGATTTTCATCGATGACATCCACCACTGCTGTAAGAAGTAGCACTGGCAACTCGCGGATGTTGCTTCTTCTGGTGGCTTCGGCGGTGGTTCTTCTGTCTTATGCGGTTGGGTCGATGGCTTGGAGGCTTATTACGGATGTCACTTCACGGTGAAAACTTGTCACTTGTCGTCACGTCACGGTGAAGTGATTTCCATTTGATTTTCACGGCAATCACGGCTCTTATTTATTTAAGCCTATTCTGCGCGGCGTGTGAGGTCCAACCGCAGAAGACAGAAGAACCACCGCCGAAGCCACCAGAAGAAGCAACATCCGCCAGTTGCCAGTGCTACTTCTTACAGCAGTGGTGGATGTCATCGATGAAAATCAAAAAAGCCACCCGTGTCGCGTTTTCAACATCCTCCCCCAGGCGTTGACTCAAGATGATCTTCCTTTTTGTTATTTGCTCCTTGAACAGGTTGGACAACTCATGCAATTCCCTCTTGGCGCCCACAAAATTGGTTCCGTTGCAGAAAACAACTCCTCTGGAACACCCCTTTGGGATACGAATCTGTGCAGTGCAGCAATGAACGCATCCAGCTCATTGCTTCTCTTCTCCTTCGGTGCTTTCAATTTGTTGCCAAATTGATCATGGTAGGCCGGTCACATAAAAAGCTCAAATCAAAATTTTTCTTCGAGCTGTCATGACACAGCCCGAACATCCTCCCCCAGGCGTTGACTCAAGATGAAGAATTATCCAAGACTGGGAGCGGTGCAAGTTTGTGTATAGGACGCTTCACACCTGGTCCGGATATCAGCAACTCGAATAAATCCATCCGTTCCAGAATAAACCTTATGGATTACTCCCAGCTTCCAAACGTGAGATGGTAAGTTATCCTCCTTTACGATTACCACCATCCCAGGGCGAATGTTGGAGAATTTCTTGGTCCACTTACTTCTTACCTGTAGTTCCATTAGATACTCACGATACCAACGTTTCCAGAAATTGTTTCGAAGTACCTGCACGTACTGCCATCGCGACAGCCTGTTGATTGGGATCTCCTCGTACGTTGGCTCCGGTATTGCCGTTAAAGGACGACCGATCTTAAAGTGACCAGGAGTCAGTGGTTCGGGGTCTGTAGCATCTTCCGAATGTGCATACAGAGACCGTGAATTCAGCAAGGCCTTGATTTGACAAAGCAGCGTCGAAAACTCCATCAAGTTGAGTGAAGCAGTGTCATAAATCCTTTTCAAAATTGAGTTGGTGCTCTATCATACCCTTTACCGGAGCAGCCTTTCTACTGGTTTGCTTGATTAAAAAAGGGCCGGCTCCAACCCCACCTGTTGGAATGCTGGAGCGCACAGACGGAAGGTCTCCCATGAATTTTTCTGCAGCAGTGGGATTAACCTTGAAGCATTTAACGTAATCACGCGTAATTTTAAGTACCGTAGATCGTCCATTAATAATCTTATATTGTCTTCGCAGGGTTGCTAGCAAAGCAGTTGGTCCGATGTGCAGATTCTCGCGGTGGATGCACCGCATATAACTTTGAACCACGGGGCTTCTATTTGGCAAGATCCACTGATGCTTGCTCAGGTACGGTAATTGCGAATGGCGCAGACGACCACCAGCTCGCAATAGCTCACCATCAAAAAAGGGGTTCAAGGATTTAAGCTTCTTGGAGGACTCACCTGATTTCATTCTCACGATCTCTTCTGCAAACTCTTGACGCTGTACCACAAATACTATTACCTTCATTGCATCTTGCATCTCAGGTATAATTGGAAATGTCGATAGCACACGCTTCTCCTTAATTCTTTCTTTCTTGTAAACACAGGTAACAGTTCAAGTTCCACTGTGGTATTGACGAAAACCGTGGTCTTGAGTTCGGGAATATCTTCATCTGGCAACGGTTCAGGAACATCCATTTGGCATTCTTCACTTCTCAAAAACATTGGTCCGTTCCACCACAGATCACTTGTGGCCAAAATTTCGGCAGAAAGCCCACGGGACACTATATCAGCAGGATTTTCTGCAGTGTTCACATACTTCCACGAAAAATAATTTCCGCTAGAAGTAATCTCACCAACTCTATTTCTTACAAACACTTCCAGCTGTTCGAGATTTTTCTTCAGCCAGGCTAACACGATTTGGCTTTCTAAACTCAACACTATTTTCCGGAAGGGTAGTTTCAAAGTTTCCAACACTTTCTTCACTAGACGATGCAACAACACAGCTGCCAAGAGTTCTTTTCGTGGAACCGTCAGTACTGGCTTCGGCACTATCTTCAACTTTGCAGTCAAAATCTTCACCTCATGGGACTTTCCAAGAACAAATGATCTTATGTAAACGCATGCTCCGTAAGCTTCCAAGGACGCATCTCCGAACCCATTGATCTCAAAGGCAGTAGCATCAGATGACACCACTCGACGAGGGATTCGGATCTTCTTCACACCACTTAAGCACTTCAAGAAGTATTCCCAATTTTTAACCAATTCACTGTTTAATTCTTCGTCCTAATCGATCTTCTCACTCCAAACGTTCTTCAACAGCATCTTCCCAACGACAATCACCGGTGCAGCTAACCCCAGAGGGTCGAACATACTTGCAACTAACGACAGTACTTGGCGCTTCGTCGGCTTTGTTATCTCAGGAAATGGCTTTGCAACGAAGATCAGTTCATCCGAGGACGGGTTCCACAGCAGACCAAGTGTTTTGATCACTTCGTTCACTCCAGTTCCTTTTAATGTTCACCAATTCTTCACGATCAACTTCTGGTATATGCTCGACTAGATCTGGACAGTTTGAAGCCCACTTGTGCAAATGAAATCCACCTGCCTCCAAGAGATGGATGAGCTGCGACTGTGCTTCTGCGACATTATCTACATAAAAACAGTTCTTGACAATTTTGGCTGCCAATGGAAAATTGTGCCCTTCATCGAGTGCTACCTGTAGTAATACTCTTGTTGCTAGGAAAGGTGCTGAAGCAGTGCCATAGCTTACGGTTTTTAACTCCAGCACACGAAGTGGACGCGACGGATCCAATCTGAAGAATACTCGATGAAGACATCTGTGTACCTTATCAACACTTGACGATACATCTTTGGTACATCCGTAGTCAGGAAATAACATGGAATTCGGAATCGAAGAGTTATCTCATTCAAAGAACACTGATTAAGCGATCCTATCTTCATGACATCATTCAACCTTTGCCGATGCACCACTTGGTAGTAGTATTCGACGGACGCAGTAGGTGGTGTAGGTAGGTACCACGCACCATACTTAACTTCTTCACTCTCGTTAATTTCTTCACAGTGACCAAGCTGCTCGTACTCAGTCATGAACTCGATGTATTGTTGCTTCTAATTCGGATCTTGTGCAAACCGTCTCTCCACGATGTGAAACCTCTTGAAAGCCAGTGAACGGGAACTTCTTAACTTACTGACATTCTCATTGAGAGGCAATTGGACGACGTACCTCCCAGTTTCGTTACGACGGTGTGTTTCTTGAAAATGTTGCTCACACTCTATAGCTTCCGAGGATGGTTCCACACTTGCAACTTCTTCAATTTCCCAGAACCTCTTGACAGTTCGATCCAACTCCTCAAGCGTAAGTGAATGTGAATGGACCACTGCATCGGACATTGTGTCATTACAAACCCCACCAACCACCCAGCCCAGTTGGGTTTCTCGCAGACTTGGGAGATGATCAGCCAAATGCATTTCTCCTGGCAGTAGCAATTTTAAAAACAGCTGATTTCTGAGCAACATATCTACCTTTCCAGTCTCGTAGAACATTGGATCATCCCATGGACATACATTCACCGTGGAAGATGGCAAATCCGCCGTTACTCTTTCAGTCACCAAACACTTCACGTTGCCATTGAAACCAGAATACCTTGAACGAATCTACACCACGCAACTGCTTGACGCATGGCTCTTCGTGTTCACTTCTGCAACGACGACGTTGGAAGGAAACCGCTTCAAACCCAGGAACTCTATCATTGGCTTGCAAATCAATTTAACTTGTGACACACTGTCCAATAAAACGCGACACGGGTGGCTTTTTTGATTTTCATCGATGACATCCACCACTGCTGTAAGAAGTAGCACTGGCAACTCGCGGATGTTGCTTCTTCTGGTGGCTTCGGCGGTGGTTCTTCTGTCTTATGCGGTTGGGTCGATGGCTTGGAGGCTTATTACGGATGTCACTTCACGGTGAAAACTTGTCACTTGTCGTCACGTCACGGTGAAGTGATTTCCATTTGATTTTCACGGCAATCACGGCTCTTATTTAAGCCTATTCTGCGCGGCGTGTGAGGTCCAACCGCAGAAGACAGAAGAACCACCGCCGAAGCCACCAGAAGAAGCAACATCCGCCAGTTGCCAGTGCTACTTCTTACAGCAGTGGTGGATGTCATCGATGAAAATCAAAAAAGCCACCCGTGTCGCGTTTTCGAACATCCTCCCCCAGGCGTTGACTCAAGATGATCTTCCTTTTTGTTATTTGCTCCTTGAACAGGTTGGACAACTCATGCAATTCCCTCTTGGCGCCCACAAAATTGGTTCCGTTGCAGAAAACAACTCCTCTGGAACACCCCTTTGGGATACGAATCTGTGCAGTGCAGCAATGAACGCATCCAGCTCATTGCTTCTCTTCTCCTTCGGTGCTTTCAATTTGTTGCCAAATTGATCATGGTAGGCCGGTCACATAAAAAGCTCAAATCAAAATTTTTCTTCGAGCTGTCATGACACAGTCCGAACATCCTCCCCCAGGCGTTGACTCAAGATGAAGAATTATCCAAGACTGGGAGCGGTGCAAGTTTGTGTATAGGACGCTTCACACCTGGTCCGGATATCAGCAACTCGAATAAATCCATCCGTTCCAGAATAAACCTTATGGATTACTCCCAGCTTCCAAACGTGAGATGGTAAGTTATCCTCCTTTACGATTACCACCATCCCAGGGCGAATGTTGGAGAATTTCTTGGTCCACTTACTTCTTACCTGTAGTTCCATTAGATACTCACGATACCAACGTTTCCAGAAATTGTTTCGAAGTACCTGCACGTACTGCCATCGCGACAGCCTGTTGATTGGGATCTCCTCGTACGTTGGCTCCGGTATTGCCGTTAAAGGACGACCGATCTTAAAGTGACCAGGAGTCAGTGGTTCGGGGTCTGTAGCATCTTCCGAATGTGCATACAGAGACCGTGAATTCAGCAAGGCCTTGATTTGACAAAGCAGCGTCGAAAACTCCATCAAGTTGAGTGAAGCAGTGTCATAAATCCTTTTCAAAATTGAGTTGGTGCTCTATCATATCCCTTTACCGGAGCAGCCTTTCTACTGGTTTGCTTGATTAAAAAAGGGCCGGCTCCAACCCCACCTGTTGGAATGCTGGAGCGCACAGACGGAAGGTCTCCCATGAATTTTTCTGCAGCAGTGGGATTAACCTTGAAGCATTTAACGTAATCACGCGTAATTTTAAGTACCGTAGATCGTCCATTAATAATCTTATATTGTCTTCGCAGGGTTGCTAGCAAAGCAGTTGGTCCGATGTGCAGATTCTCGCGGTGGATGCACCGCATATAACTTTGAACCACGGGGCTTCTATTTGGCAAGATCCACTGATGCTTGCTCAGGTACGGTAATTGCGAATGGCGCAGACGACCACCAGCTCGCAATAGCTCACCATCAAAAAAGGGGTTCAAGGATTTAAGCTTCTTGGAGGACTCACCTGATTTCATTCTCACGATCTCTTCTGCAAACTCTTGACGCTGTACCACAAATACTATTACCTTCATTGCATCTTGCATCTCAGGTATAATTGGAAATGTCGATAGCACACGCTTCTCCTTAATTCTTTCTTTCTTGTAAACACAGGTAACAGTTCAAGTTCCACTGTGGTATTGACGAAAACCGTGGTCTTGAGTTCGGGAATATCTTCATCTGGCAACGGTTCAGGAACATCCATTTGGCATTCTTCACTTCTCAAAAACATTGGTCCGTTCCACCACAGATCACTTGTGGCCAAAATTTCGGCAGAAAGCCCACGGGACACTATATCAGCAGGATTTTCTGCAGTGTTCACATACTTCCACGAAAAATAATTTCCGCTAGAAGTAATCTCACCAACTCTATTTCTTACAAACACTTCCAGCTGTTCGAGATTTTTCTTCAGCCAGGCTAACACGATTTGGCTTTCTAAACTCAACACTATTTTCCGGAAGGGTAGTTTCAAAGTTTCCAACACTTTCTTCACTAGACGATGCAACAACACAGCTGCCAAGAGTTCTTTTCGTGGAACCGTCAGTACTGGCTTCGGCACTATCTTCAACTTTGCAGTCAAAATCTTCACCTCATGGGACTTTCCAAGAACAAATGATCTTATGTAAACGCATGCTCCGTAAGCTTCCAAGGACGCATCTCCGAACCCATTGATCTCAAAGGCAGTAGCATCAGATGACACCACTCGACGAGGGATTCGGATCTTCTTCACACCACTTAAGCACTTCAAGAAGTATTCCCAATTTTTAACCAATTCACTGTTTAATTCTTCGTCCTAATCGATCTTCTCACTCCAAACGTTCTTCAACAGCATCTTCCCAACGACAATCACCGGTGCAGCTAACCCCAGAGGGTCGAACATACTTGCAACTAACGACAGTACTTGGCGCTTCGTCGGCTTTGTTATCTCAGGAAATGGCTTTGCAACGAAGATCAGTTCATCCGAGGACGGGTTCCACAGCAGACCAAGTGTTTTGATCACTTCGTTCACTCCAGTTCCTTTTAATGTTCACCAATTCTTCACGATCAACTTCTGGTATATGCTCGACTAGATCTGGACAGTTTGAAGCCCACTTGTGCAAATGAAATCCACCTGCCTCCAAGAGATGGATGAGCTGCGACTGTGCTTCTGCGACATTATCTACATAAAAACAGTTCTTGACAATTTTGGCTGCCAATGGAAAATTGTGCCCTTCATCGAGTGCTACCTGTAGTAATACTCTTGTTGCTAGGAAAGGTGCTGAAGCAGTGCCATAGCTTACGGTTTTTAACTCCAGCACACGAAGTGGACGCGACGGATCCAATCTGAAGAATACTCGATGAAGACATCTGTGTACCTTATCAACACTTGACGATACATCTTTGGTACATCCGTAGTCAGGAAATAACATGGAATTCGGAATCGAAGAGTTATCTCATTCAAAGAACACTGATTAAGCGATCCTATCTTCATGACATCATTCAACCTTTGCCGATGCACCACTTGGTAGTAGTATTCGACGGACGCAGTAGGTGGTGTAGGTAGGTACCACGCACCATACTTAACTTCTTCACTCTCGTTAATTTCTTCACAGTGACCAAGCTGCTCGTACTCAGTCATGAACTCGATGTATTGTTGCTTCTAATTCGGATCTTGTGCAAACCGTCTCTCCACGATGTGAAACCTCTTGAAAGCCAGTGAACGGGAACTTCTTAACTTACTGACATTCTCATTGAGAGGCAATTGGACGACGTACCTCCCAGTTTCGTTACGACGGTGTGTTTCTTGAAAATGTTGCTCACACTCTATAGCTTCCGAGGATGGTTCCACACTTGCAACTTCTTCAATTTCCCAGAACCTCTTGACAGTTCGATCCAACTCCTCAAGCGTAAGTGAATGTGAATGGACCACTGCATCGGACATTGTGTCATTACAAACCCCACCAACCACCCAGCCCAGTTGGGTTTCTCGCAGACTTGGGAGATGATCAGCCAAATGCATTTCTCCTGGCAGTAGCAATTTTAAAAACAGCTGATTTCTGAGCAACATATCTACCTTTCCAGTCTCGTAGAACATTGGATCATCCCATGGACATACATTCACCGTGGAAGATGGCAAATCCGCCGTTACTCTTTCAGTCACCAAACACTTCACGTTGCCATTGAAACCAGAATACCTTGAACGAATCTACACCACGCAACTGCTTGACGCATGGCTCTTCGTGTTCACTTCTGCAACGACGACGTTGGAAGGAAACCGCTTCAAACCCAGGAACTCTATCATTGGCTTGCAAATCAATTTAACTTGTGACACACTGTCCAATAAAACGCGACACGGGTGGCTTTTTTGATTTTCATCGATGACATCCACCACTGCTGTAAGAAGTAGCACTGGCAACTCGCGGATGTTGCTTCTTCTGGTGGCTTCGGCGGTGGTTCTTCTGTCTTATGCGGTTGGGTCGATGGCTTGGAGGCTTATTACGGATGTCACTTCACGGTGAAAACTTGTCACTTGTCGTCACGTCACGGTGAAGTGATTTCCATTTGATTTTCACGGCAATCACGGCTCTTATTTAAGCCTATTCTGCGCGGCGTGTGAGGTCCAACCGCAGAAGACAGAAGAACCACCGCCGAAGCCACCAGAAGAAGCAACATCCGCCAGTTGCCAGTGCTACTTCTTACAGCAGTGGTGGATGTCATCGATGAAAATCAAAAAAGCCACCCGTGTCGCGTTTTCGAACATCCTCCCCCAGGCGTTGACTCAAGATGATCTTCCTTTTTGTTATTTGCTCCTTGAACAGGTTGGACAACTCATGCAATTCCCTCTTGGCGCCCACAAAATTGGTTCCGTTGCAGAAAACAACTCCTCTGGAACACCCCTTTGGGATACGAATCTGTGCAGTGCAGCAATGAACGCATCCAGCTCATTGCTTCTCTTCTCCTTCGGTGCTTTCAATTTGTTGCCAAATTGATCATGGTAGGCCGGTCACATAAAAAGCTCAAATCAAAATTTTTCTTCGAGCTGTCATGACACAGTCCGAACATCCTCCCCCAGGCGTTGACTCAAGATGAAGAATTATCCAAGACTGGGAGCGGTGCAAGTTTGTGTATAGGACGCTTCACACCTGGTCCGGATATCAGCAACTCGAATAAATCCATCCGTTCCAGAATAAACCTTATGGATTACTCCCAGCTTCCAAACGTGAGATGGTAAGTTATCCTCCTTTACGATTACCACCATCCCAGGGCGAATGTTGGAGAATTTCTTGGTCCACTTACTTCTTACCTGTAGTTCCATTAGATACTCACGATACCAACGTTTCCAGAAATTGTTTCGAAGTACCTGCACGTACTGCCATCGCGACAGCCTGTTGATTGGGATCTCCTCGTACGTTGGCTCCGGTATTGCCGTTAAAGGACGACCGATCTTAAAGTGACCAGGAGTCAGTGGTTCGGGGTCTGTAGCATCTTCCGAATGTGCATACAGAGACCGTGAATTCAGCAAGGCCTTGATTTGACAAAGCAGCGTCGAAAACTCCATCAAGTTGAGTGAAGCAGTGTCATAAATCCTTTTCAAAATTGAGTTGGTGCTCTATCATATCCCTTTACCGGAGCAGCCTTTCTACTGGTTTGCTTGATTAAAAAAGGGCCGGTTCCAACCCCACCTGTTGGAATGCTGGAGCGCACAGACGGAAGGTCTCCCATGAATTTTTCTGCAGCAGTGGGATTAACCTTGAAGCATTTAACGTAATCACGCGTAATTTTAAGTACCGTAGATCGTCCATTAATAATCTTATATTGTCTTCGCAGGGTTGCTAGCAAAGCAGTTGGTCCGATGTGCAGATTCTCGCGGTGGATGCACCGCATATAACTTTGAACCACGGGGCTTCTATTTGGCAAGATCCACTGATGCTTGCTCAGGTACGGTAATTGCGAATGGCGCAGACGACCACCAGCTCGCAATAGCTCACCATCAAAAAAGGGGTTCAAGGATTTAAGCTTCTTGGAGGACTCACCTGATTTCATTCTCACGATCTCTTCTGCAAACTCTTGACGCTGTACCACAAATACTATTACCTTCATTGCATCTTGCATCTCAGGTATAATTGGAAATGTCGATAGCACACGCTTCTCCTTAATTCTTTCTTTCTTGTAAACACAGGTAACAGTTCAAGTTCCACTGTGGTATTGACGAAAACCGTGGTCTTGAGTTCGGGAATATCTTCATCTGGCAACGGTTCAGGAACATCCATTTGGCATTCTTCACTTCTCAAAAACATTGGTCCGTTCCACCACAGATCACTTGTGGCCAAAATTTCGGCAGAAAGCCCACGGGACACTATATCAGCAGGATTTTCTGCAGTGTTCACATACTTCCACGAAAAATAATTTCCGCTAGAAGTAATCTCACCAACTCTATTTCTTACAAACACTTCCAGCTGTTCGAGATTTTTCTTCAGCCAGGCTAACACGATTTGGCTTTCTAAACTCAACACTATTTTCCGGAAGGGTAGTTTCAAAGTTTCCAACACTTTCTTCACTAGACGATGCAACAACACAGCTGCCAAGAGTTCTTTTCGTGGAACCGTCAGTACTAGCTTCGGCACTATCTTCAACTTTGCAGTCAAAATCTTCACCTCATGGGACTTTCCAAGAACAAATGATCTTATGTAAACGCATGCTCCGTAAGCTTCCAAGGACGCATCTCCGAACCCATTGATCTCAAAGGCAGTAGCATCAGATGACACCACTCGACGAGGGATTCGGATCTTCTTCACACCACTTAAGCACTTCAAGAAGTATTCCCAATTTTTAACCAATTCACTGTTTAATTCTTCGTCCTAATCGATCTTCTCACTCCAAACGTTCTTCAACAGCATCTTCCCAACGACAATCACCGGTGCAGCTAACCCCAGAGGGTCGAACATACTTGCAACTAACGACAGTACTTGGCGCTTCGTCGGCTTTGTTATCTCAGGAAATGGCTTTGCAACGAAGATCAGTTCATCCGAGGACAGGTTCCACAGCAGACCAAGCGTTTTGATCACTTCGTTCACTCCAGTTCCTTCAATGTTCACCAATTCTTCACGATCAACTTCCGGTATATGCTCGACTAGATCTGGACAGTTTGAAGCCCACTTGTGCAAATGAAATCCACCTGCCTCCAAGAGATGGATGAGCTGCGACTGTGCTTCTGCAACATTATCTACAATTTTGGCTGCCAATGGAAAATTGTGCCCTTCATCGAGTGCTACCTATAGTAATACTCTTGTTGCTAGGAAAGGTGCTGAAGCAGTGCCATAGCTTACGGTTTTTAACTCCAGCACACGAAGTGGACGCGACGGATCCAATCTGAAGAATACTCGATGAAGACATCTGTGTACCTTATCAACACTTGACGATACATCTTTGGTACATCCGTAGTCAGGAAATAACATGGAATTCGGAATCGAAGAGTTATCTCATTCAAAGAACACTGATTAAGCGATCCTATCTTCATGACATCATTCAACCTTTGCCGATGCATCACTTGGTAGTAGTATTCGACGGACGCAGTAGGTGGTGTAGGTAGGTACCACGCACCATACTTAACTTCTTCACTCTCGTTAATTTCTTCACAGTGACCAAGCTGCTCGTACTCAGTCATGAACTCGATGTATTGTTGCTTCTAATTCGGATCTTGTGCAAACCGTCTCTCCACGATGTGAAACCTCTTGAAAGCCAGTGAACGGGAACTTCTTAACTTACTGACATTCTCATTGAGAGGCAATTGGACGACGTACCTCCCAGTTTCGTTACGACGGTGTGTTTCTTGAAAATGTTGCTCACACTCTATAGCTTCCGAGGATGGTTCCACACTTGCAACTTCTTCAATTTCCCAGAACCTCTTGACAGTTCGATCCAACTCCTCAAGCGTAAGTGAATGTGAATGGACCACTGCATCGGACATTGTGTCATTACAAACCCCACCAACCACCCAGCCCAGTTGGGTTTCTCGCAGACTTGGGAGATGATCAGCCAAATGCATTTCTCCTGGCAGTAGCAATTTTAAAAACAGCTGATTTCTGAGCAACATATCTACCTTTCCAGTCTCGTAGAACATTGGATCATCCCATGAACATACATTCACCGTGGAAGATGGCAAATCCGCCGTTACTCTTTCAGTCACCAAACACTTCACGTTGCCATTGAAACCAGAATACCTTGAACGAATCTACACCACGCAACTGCTTGACGCATGGCTCTTCGTGTTCACTTCTGCAACGACGACGTTGGAAGGAAACCGCTTCAAACCCAGGAACTCTATCATTGGCTTGCAAATCAATTTAACTTGTGACACACTGTCCAATAAAACGCGACACGGGTGGCTTTTTTGATTTTCATCGATGACATCCACCACTGCTGTAAGAAGTAGCACTGGCAACTCGCGGATGTTGCTTCTTCTGGTGGCTTCGGCGGTGGTTCTTCTGTCTTATGCGGTTGGGTCGATGGCTTGGAGGCTTATTACGGATGTCACTTCACGGTGAAAACTTGTCACTTGTCGTCACGTCACGGTGAAGTGATTTCCATTTGATTTTCACGGCAATCACGGCTCTTATTTATTTAAGCCTATTCTGCGCGGCGTGTGAGGTCCAACCGCAGAAGACAGAAGAACCACCGCCGAAGCCACCAGAAGAAGCAACATCCGCCAGTTGCCAGTGCTACTTCTTACAGCAGTGGTGGATGTCATCGATGAAAATCAAAAAAGCCACCCGTGTCGCGTTTTCGAACATCCTCCCCCAGGCGTTGACTCAAGATGATCTTCCTTTTTGTTATTTGCTCCTTGAACAGGTTGGACAACTCATGCAATTCCCTCTTGGCGCCCACAAAATTGGTTCCGTTGCAGAAAACAACTCCTCTGGAACACCCCTTTGGGATACGAATCTGTGCAGTGCAGCAATGAACGCATCCAGCTCATTGCTTCTCGTCTCCTTCGGTGCTTTCAATTTGTTGCCAAATTGATCATGGTAGGCCGGTCACATAAAAAGCTCAAATCAAAATTTTTCTTCGAGCTGTCATGACACAGCCCGAACATCCTCCCCCAGGCGTTGACTCAAGATGAAGAATTATCCAAGACTGGGAGCGGTGCAAGTTTGTGTATAGGACGCTTCACACCTGGTCCGGATATCAGCAACTCGAATAAATCCATCCGTTCCAGAATAAACCTTATGGATTACTCCCAGCTTCCAAACGTGAGATGGTAAGTTATCCTCCTTTACGATTACCACCATCCCAGGGCGAATGTTGGAGAATTTCTTGGTCCACTTACTTCTTACCTGTAGTTCCATTAGATACTCACGATACCAACGTTTCCAGAAATTGTTTCGAAGTACCTGCACGTACTGCCATCGCGACAGCCTGTTGATTGGGATCTCCTCGTACGTTGGCTCCGGTATTGCCGTTAAAGGACGACCGATCTTAAAGTGACCAGGAGTCAGTGGTTCGGGGTCTGTAGCATCTTCCGAATGTGCATACAGAGACCGTGAATTCAGCAAGGCCTTGATTTGACAAAGCAGCGTCGAAAACTCCATCAAGTTGAGTGAAGCAGTGTCATAAATCCTTTTCAAAATTGAGTTGGTGCTCTATCATATCCCTTTACCGGAGCAGCCTTTCTACTGGTTTGCTTGATTAAAAAAGGGCCGGCTCCAACCCCACCTGTTGGAATGCTGGAGCGCACAGACGGAAGGTCTCCCATGAATTTTTCTGCAGCAGTGGGATTAACCTTGAAGCATTTAACGTAATCACGCGTAATTTTAAGTACCGTAGATCGTCCATTAATAATCTTATATTGTCTTCGCAGGGTTGCTAGCAAAGCAGTTGGTCCGATGTGCAGATTCTCGCGGTGGATGCACCGCATATAACTTTGAACCACGGGGCTTCTATTTGGCAAGATCCACTGATGCTTGCTCAGGTACGGTAATTGCGAATGGCGCAGACGACCACCAGCTCGCAATAGCTCACCATCAAAAAAGGGGTTCAAGGATTTAAGCTTCTTGGAGGACTCACCTGATTTCATTCTCACGATCTCTTCTGCAAACTCTTGACGCTGTACCACAAATACTATTACCTTCATTGCATCTTGCATCTCAGGTATAATTGGAAATGTCGATAGCACACGCTTCTCCTTAATTCTTTCTTTCTTGTAAACACAGGTAACAGTTCAAGTTCCACTGTGGTATTGACGAAAACCGTGGTCTTGAGTTCGGGAATATCTTCATCTGGCAACGGTTCAGGAACATCCATTTGGCATTCTTCACTTCTCAAAAACATTGGTCCGTTCCACCACAGATCACTTGTGGCCAAAATTTCGGCAGAAAGCCCACGGGACACTATATCAGCAGGATTTTCTGCAGTGTTCACATACTTCCACGAAAAATAATTTCCGCTAGAAGTAATCTCACCAACTCTATTTCTTACAAACACTTCCAGCTGTTCGAGATTTTTCTTCAGCCAGGCTAACACGATTTGGCTTTCTAAACTCAACACTATTTTCCGGAAGGGTAGTTTCAAAGTTTCCAACACTTTCTTCACTAGACGATGCAACAACACAGCTGCCAAGAGTTCTTTTCGTGGAACCGTCAGTACTGGCTTCGGCACTATCTTCAACTTTGCAGTCAAAATCTTCACCTCATGGGACTTTCCAAGAACAAATGATCTTATGTAAACGCATGCTCCGTAAGCTTCCAAGGACGCATCTCCGAACCCATTGATCTCAAAGGCAGTAGCATCAGATGACACCACTCGACGAGGGATTCGGATCTTCTTCACACCACTTAAGCACTTCAAGAAGTATTCCCAATTTTTAACCAATTCACTGTTTAATTCTTCGTCCTAATCGATCTTCTCACTCCAAACGTTCTTCAACAGCATCTTCCCAACGACAATCACCGGTGCAGCTAACCCCAGAGGGTCGAACATACTTGCAACTAACGACAGTACTTGGCGCTTCGTCGGCTTTGTTATCTCAGGAAATGGCTTTGCAACGAAGATCAGTTCATCCGAGGACGGGTTCCACAGCAGACCAAGTGTTTTGATCACTTCGTTCACTCCAGTTCCTTTTAATGTTCACCAATTCTTCACGATCAACTTCTGGTATATGCTCGACTAGATCTGGACAGTTTGAAGCCCACTTGTGCAAATGAAATCCACCTGCCTCCAAGAGATGGATGAGCTGCGACTGTGCTTCTGCGACATTATCTACATAAAAACAGTTCTTGACAATTTTGGCTGCCAATGGAAAATTGTGCCCTTCATCGAGTGCTACCTGTAGTAATACTCTTGTTGCTAGGAAAGGTGCTGAAGCAGTGCCATAGCTTACGGTTTTTAACTCCAGCACACGAAGTGGACGCGACGGATCCAATCTGAAGAATACTCGATGAAGACATCTGTGTACCTTATCAACACTTGACGATACATCTTTGGTACATCCGTAGTCAGGAAATAACATGGAATTCGGAATCGAAGAGTTATCTCATTCAAAGAACACTGATTAAGCGATCCTATCTTCATGACATCATTCAACCTTTGCCGATGCACCACTTGGTAGTAGTATTCGACGGACGCAGTAGGTGGTGTAGGTAGGTACCACGCACCATACTTAACTTCTTCACTCTCGTTAATTTCTTCACAGTGACCAAGCTGCTCGTACTCAGTCATGAACTCGATGTATTGTTGCTTCTAATTCGGATCTTGTGCAAACCGTCTCTCCACGATGTGAAACCTCTTGAAAGCCAGTGAACGGGAACTTCTTAACTTACTGACATTCTCATTGAGAGGCAATTGGACGACGTACCTCCCAGTTTCGTTACGACGGTGTGTTTCTTGAAAATGTTGCTCACACTCTATAGCTTCCGAGGATGGTTCCACACTTGCAACTTCTTCAATTTCCCAGAACCTCTTGACAGTTCGATCCAACTCCTCAAGCGTAAGTGAATGTGAATGGACCACTGCATCGGACATTGTGTCATTACAAACCCCACCAACCACCCAGCCCAGTTGGGTTTCTCGCAGACTTGGGAGATGATCAGCCAAATGCATTTCTCCTGGCAGTAGCAATTTTAAAAACAGCTGATTTCTGAGCAACATATCTACCTTTCCAGTCTCGTAGAACATTGGATCATCCCATGGACATACATTCACCGTGGAAGATGGCAAATCCGCCGTTACTCTTTCAGTCACCAAACACTTCACGTTGCCATTGAAACCAGAATACCTTGAACGAATCTACACCACGCAACTGCTTGACGCATGGCTCTTCGTGTTCACTTCTGCAACGACGACGTTGGAAGGAAACCGCTTCAAACCCAGGAACTCTATCATTGGCTTGCAAATCAATTTAACTTGTGACACACTGTCCAATAAAACGCGACACGGGTGGCTTTTTTGATTTTCATCGATGACATCCACCACTGCTGTAAGAAGTAGCACTGGCAACTCGCGGATGTTGCTTCTTCTGGTGGCTTCGGCGGTGGTTCTTCTGTCTTATGCGGTTGGGTCGATGGCTTGGAGGCTTATTACGGATGTCACTTCACGGTGAAAACTTGTCACTTGTCGTCACGTCACGGTGAAGTGATTTCCATTTGATTTTCACGGCAATCACGGCTCTTATTTAAGCCTATTCTGCGCGGCGTGTGAGGTCCAACCGCAGAAGACAGAAGAACCACCGCCGAAGCCACCAGAAGAAGCAACATCCGCCAGTTGCCAGTGCTACTTCTTACAGCAGTGGTGGATGTCATCGATGAAAATCAAAAAAGCCACCCGTGTCGCGTTTTCGAACATCCTCCCCCAGGCGTTGACTCAAGATGATCTTCCTTTTTGTTATTTGCTCCTTGAACAGGTTGGACAACTCATGCAATTCCCTCTTGGCGCCCACAAAATTGGTTCCGTTGCAGAAAACAACTCCTCTGGAACACCCCTTTGGGATACGAATCTGTGCAGTGCAGCAATGAACGCATCCAGCTCATTGCTTCTCTTCTCCTTCGGTGCTTTCAATTTGTTGCCAAATTGATCATGGTAGGCCGGTCACATAAAAAGCTCAAATCAAAATTTTTCTTCGAGCTGTCATGACACAGTCCGAACATCCTCCCCCAGGCGTTGACTCAAGATGAAGAATTATCCAAGACTGGGAGCGGTGCAAGTTTGTGTATAGGACGCTTCACACCTGGTCCGGATATCAGCAACTCGAATAAATCCATCCGTTCCAGAATAAACCTTATGGATTACTCCCAGCTTCCAAACGTGAGATGGTAAGTTATCCTCCTTTACGATTACCACCATCCCAGGGCGAATGTTGGAGAATTTCTTGGTCCACTTACTTCTTACCTGTAGTTCCATTAGATACTCACGATACCAACGTTTCCAGAAATTGTTTCGAAGTACCTGCACGTACTGCCATCGCGACAGCCTGTTGATTGGGATCTCCTCGTACGTTGGCTCCGGTATTGCCGTTAAAGGACGACCGATCTTAAAGTGACCAGGAGTCAGTGGTTCGGGGTCTGTAGCATCTTCCGAATGTGCATACAGAGACCGTGAATTCAGCAAGGCCTTGATTTGACAAAGCAGCGTCGAAAACTCCATCAAGTTGAGTGAAGCAGTGTCATAAATCCTTTTCAAAATTGAGTTGGTGCTCTATCATATCCCTTTACCGGAGCAGCCTTTCTACTGGTTTGCTTGATTAAAAAAGGGCCGGTTCCAACCCCACCTGTTGGAATGCTGGAGCGCACAGACGGAAGGTCTCCCATGAATTTTTCTGCAGCAGTGGGATTAACCTTGAAGCATTTAACGTAATCACGCGTAATTTTAAGTACCGTAGATCGTCCATTAATAATCTTATATTGTCTTCGCAGGGTTGCTAGCAAAGCAGTTGGTCCGATGTGCAGATTCTCGCGGTGGATGCACCGCATATAACTTTGAACCACGGGGCTTCTATTTGGCAAGATCCACTGATGCTTGCTCAGGTACGGTAATTGCGAATGGCGCAGACGACCACCAGCTCGCAATAGCTCACCATCAAAAAAGGGGTTCAAGGATTTAAGCTTCTTGGAGGACTCACCTGATTTCATTCTCACGATCTCTTCTGCAAACTCTTGACGCTGTACCACAAATACTATTACCTTCATTGCATCTTGCATCTCAGGTATAATTGGAAATGTCGATAGCACACGCTTCTCCTTAATTCTTTCTTTCTTGTAAACACAGGTAACAGTTCAAGTTCCACTGTGGTATTGACGAAAACCGTGGTCTTGAGTTCGGGAATATCTTCATCTGGCAACGGTTCAGGAACATCCATTTGGCATTCTTCACTTCTCAAAAACATTGGTCCGTTCCACCACAGATCACTTGTGGCCAAAATTTCGGCAGAAAGCCCACGGGACACTATATCAGCAGGATTTTCTGCAGTGTTCACATACTTCCACGAAAAATAATTTCCGCTAGAAGTAATCTCACCAACTCTATTTCTTACAAACACTTCCAGCTGTTCGAGATTTTTCTTCAGCCAGGCTAACACGATTTGGCTTTCTAAACTCAACACTATTTTCCGGAAGGGTAGTTTCAAAGTTTCCAACACTTTCTTCACTAGACGATGCAACAACACAGCTGCCAAGAGTTCTTTTCGTGGAACCGTCAGTACTAGCTTCGGCACTATCTTCAACTTTGCAGTCAAAATCTTCACCTCATGGGACTTTCCAAGAACAAATGATCTTATGTAAACGCATGCTCCGTAAGCTTCCAAGGACGCATCTCCGAACCCATTGATCTCAAAGGCAGTAGCATCAGATGACACCACTCGACGAGGGATTCGGATCTTCTTCACACCACTTAAGCACTTCAAGAAGTATTCCCAATTTTTAACCAATTCACTGTTTAATTCTTCGTCCTAATCGATCTTCTCACTCCAAACGTTCTTCAACAGCATCTTCCCAACGACAATCACCGGTGCAGCTAACCCCAGAGGGTCGAACATACTTGCAACTAACGACAGTACTTGGCGCTTCGTCGGCTTTGTTATCTCAGGAAATGGCTTTGCAACGAAGATCAGTTCATCCGAGGACAGGTTCCACAGCAGACCAAGCGTTTTGATCACTTCGTTCACTCCAGTTCCTTCAATGTTCACCAATTCTTCACGATCAACTTCCGGTATATGCTCGACTAGATCTGGACAGTTTGAAGCCCACTTGTGCAAATGAAATCCACCTGCCTCCAAGAGATGGATGAGCTGCGACTGTGCTTCTGCAACATTATCTACAATTTTGGCTGCCAATGGAAAATTGTGCCCTTCATCGAGTGCTACCTATAGTAATACTCTTGTTGCTAGGAAAGGTGCTGAAGCAGTGCCATAGCTTACGGTTTTTAACTCCAGCACACGAAGTGGACGCGACGGATCCAATCTGAAGAATACTCGATGAAGACATCTGTGTACCTTATCAACACTTGACGATACATCTTTGGTACATCCGTAGTCAGGAAATAACATGGAATTCGGAATCGAAGAGTTATCTCATTCAAAGAACACTGATTAAGCGATCCTATCTTCATGACATCATTCAACCTTTGCCGATGCATCACTTGGTAGTAGTATTCGACGGACGCAGTAGGTGGTGTAGGTAGGTACCACGCACCATACTTAACTTCTTCACTCTCGTTAATTTCTTCACAGTGACCAAGCTGCTCGTACTCAGTCATGAACTCGATGTATTGTTGCTTCTAATTCGGATCTTGTGCAAACCGTCTCTCCACGATGTGAAACCTCTTGAAAGCCAGTGAACGGGAACTTCTTAACTTACTGACATTCTCATTGAGAGGCAATTGGACGACGTACCTCCCAGTTTCGTTACGACGGTGTGTTTCTTGAAAATGTTGCTCACACTCTATAGCTTCCGAGGATGGTTCCACACTTGCAACTTCTTCAATTTCCCAGAACCTCTTGACAGTTCGATCCAACTCCTCAAGCGTAAGTGAATGTGAATGGACCACTGCATCGGACATTGTGTCATTACAAACCCCACCAACCACCCAGCCCAGTTGGGTTTCTCGCAGACTTGGGAGATGATCAGCCAAATGCATTTCTCCTGGCAGTAGCAATTTTAAAAACAGCTGATTTCTGAGCAACATATCTACCTTTCCAGTCTCGTAGAACATTGGATCATCCCATGAACATACATTCACCGTGGAAGATGGCAAATCCGCCGTTACTCTTTCAGTCACCAAACACTTCACGTTGCCATTGAAACCAGAATACCTTGAACGAATCTACACCACGCAACTGCTTGACGCATGGCTCTTCGTGTTCACTTCTGCAACGACGACGTTGGAAGGAAACCGCTTCAAACCCAGGAACTCTATCATTGGCTTGCAAATCAATTTAACTTGTGACACACTGTCCAATAAAACGCGACACGGGTGGCTTTTTTGATTTTCATCGATGACATCCACCACTGCTGTAAGAAGTAGCACTGGCAACTCGCGGATGTTGCTTCTTCTGGTGGCTTCGGCGGTGGTTCTTCTGTCTTATGCGGTTGGGTCGATGGCTTGGAGGCTTATTACGGATGTCACTTCACGGTGAAAACTTGTCACTTGTCGTCACGTCACGGTGAAGTGATTTCCATTTGATTTTCACGGCAATCACGGCTCTTATTTATTTAAGCCTATTCTGCGCGGCGTGTGAGGTCCAACCGCAGAAGACAGAAGAACCACCGCCGAAGCCACCAGAAGAAGCAACATCCGCCAGTTGCCAGTGCTACTTCTTACAGCAGTGGTGGATGTCATCGATGAAAATCAAAAAAGCCACCCGTGTCGCGTTTTCGAACATCCTCCCCCAGGCGTTGACTCAAGATGATCTTCCTTTTTGTTATTTGCTCCTTGAACAGGTTGGACAACTCATGCAATTCCCTCTTGGCGCCCACAAAATTGGTTCCGTTGCAGAAAACAACTCCTCTGGAACACCCCTTTGGGATACGAATCTGTGCAGTGCAGCAATGAACGCATCCAGCTCATTGCTTCTCGTCTCCTTCGGTGCTTTCAATTTGTTGCCAAATTGATCATGGTAGGCCGGTCCAGCTCATTGCTTCTCGTCTCCTTCGGTGCTTTCAATTTGTTGCCAAATTGATCATGGTAGGCCGGTCACATAAAAAGCTCAAATCAAAATTTTTCTTCGAGCTGTCATGACACAGCCCGAACATCCTCCCCCAGGCGTTGACTCAAGATGAAGAATTATCCAAGACTGGGAGCGGTGCAAGTTTGTGTATAGGACGCTTCACACCTGGTCCGGATATCAGCAACTCGAATAAATCCATCCGTTCCAGAATAAACCTTATGGATTACTCCCAGCTTCCAAACGTGAGATGGTAAGTTATCCTCCTTTACGATTACCACCATCCCAGGGCGAATGTTGGAGAATTTCTTGGTCCACTTACTTCTTACCTGTAGTTCCATTAGATACTCACGATACCAACGTTTCCAGAAATTGTTTCGAAGTACCTGCACGTACTGCCATCGCGACAGCCTGTTGATTGGGATCTCCTCGTACGTTGGCTCCGGTATTGCCGTTAAAGGACGACCGATCATAAAGTGACCAGGAGTCAGTGGTTCGGGGTCTGTAGCATCTTCTGAATGTGCATACAGAGACCGTGAATTCAGCAAGGCCTGATTTGACAAAGCAGCGTCGAAAACTCCATCAAGTTGAGTGAAGCAGTGTCATAAATCCTTTTCAAAATTGAGTTGGTGCTCTTGACTCCTGCCTCCCAAAGGCCACCCATATGTGGCGAACTTGGTGGTATCATTCTCCAGCGCATTTCACGTGGTTGGTAAAATACATTTATCTTCCTTTTTGTTATTTGCTCCTTGAACAGGTTGGACAACACATGCAATTCCCTCTTGGCGCCCACAAAATTGGTTCCGTTGCAGAAAACAACTCCTCTGGAACACCCCTTTGGGATACGAATCTGTGCAGTGCAGCAATGAACGCATCCCAGGTCAGATTCTCCACCACCTCCAAATGAATCCCCTTGGTCACCATGCACACGAATACGCAAACATATCCCTTTACCGGAGCAGCCTTTCTACTGGTTTGCTTGATTAAAAAAGGGCCGGCAAAGTCCAACCCCACCTGTTGGAATGCTGGAGCGCACAGACGGAAGGTCTCCCATGAATTTTTCTGCAGCAGTGGGATTAACCTTGAAGCATTTAACGTAATCACGCGTAAGTTTAAGTACCGTAGATCGTCCATTAATAATCTAATATTGTCTTCGCAGGGTTGCTAGCAAAGCAGTTGGTCCGATGTGCAGATTCTCGCGGTGGATGCACCGCATATAACTTTGAACCACGGGGCTTCTATTTGGCAAGATCCACTGATGCTTGCTCAGGTACGGTAATTGCGAATGGCGCAGACGACCACCAGCTCGCAATAGCTCACCATCAAAAAAGGGGTTCAAGGATTTAAGCTTCTTGGAGGACTCACCTGATTTCATTCTCACGATCTCTTCTGCAAACTCTTGACGCTGTACCACAAATACTATTACCTTCATTGCATCTTGCATCTCAGGTATAATTGGAAATGTCGATAGCACACGCTTCTCCTTAATTCTTTCTTTCTTGTAAACACA